>NC_060067.1:75013636-75316666 GCF_922984935.1 Meles meles
GGAAACTGACAGTGCTGCAACAATTTTTGTTGTTTTACTGTTAGCACATTTTTGGTTTCCTAAACAGACAAATAGCATAGTGAATTGTGTGGATCTTCTTAATGCTAAATCAAAGATAACTTCTTTTCAGTATCAAATTATTTGTGATATTTGAATTGGAAACTCAGTTTAAGCAAGCATAGCATTCTAAAAACAATTGATAAAGCAAAAATCAATTAATCAGATTTATCTCAGCTACTTCTTCCTTGCAGCTTAATCAAATTTATGAAACTTTATAACTTTGAGGGAGTTATAACATTACAAAATACTTTTATAGAATACCAAGACAGGAACAGGGTTATGCTATGGAAACTGAAACTCCTTTTGGTAGTTTTACTTTGCAAAACAGCATGACTATCTTAGCTACTTTGCTAAGAATATACCATTTCTGCTTCATCTAGCCTGTGTCCTGTAAACATAGTGACAAGCCCTATGCTAGGGTAAAGAAGTGCTTGCTTGCAAGCATAGAAAAAAAAGATTCAACAGTTAAATGATAATACCATCATGTCTTTACCTTTTTGGCTTTTCTGGAGATTTTCATTTTGACCTAAAAGTACATACAAAACTACAAGTGGATCTCCAATTAAAACATAAGTATTTATAAATGGAAAGGAAAACCTATGAGAATATTTCAAAAGTGGTACAAAGTATCAAAGCAGATGGGCTCTAGACAAAATAGGGTTATTTCAGTCTCATTTATGTATTCTAAATCTGTTCACCTCCAGGATCTTCGGTAACTTTTACTTTACTGTTCTCTAGTTTGACTATACCCCACCATAACATCCTACCCAGATTGTCCCACATTTCTACATTTCTTCTATAACTTTTGTTTTTCAACATCAAAACTCTTATTTCCTAATATTTAACCTTTCTTGGTTTGAAGTCTTTACACTTAAATCTTAAAACTATTTAAGAGGCTCATATTCCCATTCTGATTCCTCCTAATTACTGGGAATTGTAAAAGAGGATACTGTTGATCTTAATGGATTATTATCTTTCAAATTCCATTTCTAAAATAAAAGACCTCTTCTTCTTTTCTTTTTCTTCTCCTTCTTCTTTCTTCTTCTCCTTCTCCTTCTTTTTCCTTCAAGAAGGCTCCATGCCCAGCATGGAATCCAGTGCTGAGCTTGAATTCACCACACTGAGATTAATACCTGAGCTGAGATCAAGAATTGGTTGCCCAATTGACTGAGTCACCCAAGTGTCCCAAGAGACCTCGTTTTGTCAGACATCCAGGAAAGATGAGAATATGAGCTTTGGTCAAAAGAAAGCTCAGAAGTGGTTAAATTTTTGCCCTTCCTCTTTTCCTTCTGCCTCTCTCTTCCAACTGTTGCCTTTCCATCCCATCTTAATTTATTCACCACAAGAAAAAGTTTCTCTCACTTGCAAATATTTTTATAGTTCATAATTATGTTACTTATTTTTGTTTGCATATAAAATGATTATTTCTTGCTCAGACATACAGAACCTCTGATTTTTTATAGTCTTATTTATTTGGTTTATACCAAATGTGGAGGATTTTAATTTGACTAAATTATTGTCCAAGAATATTAAATTTCAAGACAACAAGCACAAGCTTGTTATAAAAATTTATATTAGCTTACTTAAATATTAAAACTTAAAATCATGAATAAAAGGCAAACTAATTTTAATAAAATAAACAAGTTACAAAGAAAACAAAACCATGAATTCAAAAAGATATATGTATAATTATGTTTATTGTAGCATTATTTATAATAACCAAACTATGGAAGCAAACTAAGTGTCCATCAATAGATGAATGGATAAAGACTATATGTAATATACATTATATATGTGAAATATATATCAGAATATCTCATAAGAAAGAATGAGATCTTGCCATTGGCAACAATAAGGCTGGACCTCAAAGGTATTATTTTAAGTGAAACAAATCAGAGAAAGACAAATACTATACGATGTTACTTATTGCAAAATCTAAAAAAGAAAAAGAGACCTATATATACAGAGATAGTTGTTAGGAGGTGGGAGGGATGAACAAAATGGATAAAGGAGAGTAGGAGGTACAGGCTTTCAGCTAGAAAATGAATAAGTCATAAGGATAAAAGAATAGGGAATATAGCCAATGGTATTTTAATAGCATTGTATGGTGACAGATGGTAGCTATGCTTATGGTGAGCATAGCATAACAGATAAGAGTTGTGAAATCACTATGTAGACCTGAAAGGAAAGTTTCAGGTGTGACAAGTATACATCAATTAAAAAATAAATAAAAATTGAGATGCCTGGGTAGCTCAGTTGGTTAAGCATCTGCCTTTGGCTCAGGTCATGACCCCAGGGGCTTGGAATCCAGTCCCACATCAGGCACCTTGTTCAGCAGGGAGTCTGCTTCTCCCTCAGCCTGGCATTCTCCCTGATTATGCACTCGTGGCTGCTCTCTCTTTCTCCCTCTCTGACAAAAAAAATAAAGTCTTAAAAAAATAAACTTTAAAAATAAATAAATAAATATTTTTAAAAAATAAGGCAAGTTAAGGAATAAAATTCCACCAGTAAATAGAGCTGAACATTGACAATTCCTTGTCAAAATATGCAAGGATTTTTATGTCCCAATTGCAGTCATGGATTTAAACAAGCAAACAAAAAACCCGTTAATATTTTTCATTTGTATAAAATGCTACATATGGAAAAACTTCCTCTGGAAAAACAAAACAAAACAAAACAAAAACAAAAACAAAAACCAATAACTGGCTGAGCAACTCCTATATATTGGTCTTACAAAAGAAGGTCCACATCAAAGCAGATAAAAGAGGCTGGGGTTGAGGCACCTGGGTTGCTCAGTGGGTTAAGCCTCTGCCTTTGGCTCAGGTCATGATCTCAGGGTCCTGGGATCGAACCCTGCATTGGACTCTCTGCTCAGTGGGGAACCTGCTTCATCCTCTCTCTCTGCCTGCCTCTCTGCCTACTTGTGATCTCTCTCTGTCAAATAAATAAATAAAATCTTTAAAAAAAAAAAAAAGGCTGGGGCAAAATGTCACCATATACTTCATCTGCATCATAACCATCCATATTTGGGGCTTCTCCCTGAGGAATAAAAGATTTGAATCTCACACATTGGGTACCATAACTTTAAGACTTGCAAATGAGAGACAAGAACCTAAAACAACTATCTTTGAAAACAAATGGAACTTGCATTCACAAGACCCACAAGGGTATGGCAAGCTGGGAAACTGCTCTTAAAGGGCTCACACACAAACTCACTGCCATGGGACTCAGAGTGGAAGAAGATGATTGAAAGAAACTCAGACTTTATGTGAAAGAGGCTCACTTGTTAATTAAAAACATCAGTCTAAGGGGTAGCCATCTAATTTAACAGACATCTAGAGGCCTAATGGCTAATGCATATTTGCACTCTCATTCTGTCTCCAGCCAGTAGGCACTTTTTTCTTCCACCATTTCCATGGCACCATCTATACATTCTCCCTCTGTCTTATTGAAGCCAGTGGGTAACATCATTTTTCATTTTTGTTTTTAAACCCTAGGCCTTTTTATTTTCTCCAGGCACTACGTGGATGTACCCCCTCTATCTTGCTTCAGATTCCATAGTCACTCTCCCCATCTGCCATATTCCAGAGCCCAGTACCTTCCTGATAGGAATTTTCACATGCACCTGATTCCCCAGGTTTGTTTTTTGTTTTGTTTGTTTGTTTGTTTGTTTTAACTGGGACTCTTGATTGCAGGGGGCTTATGATCATGAGTCATAAGAGACTGAAACAATTGAAGAGACAGTTCTTGACAGAATTCCAGCACAGGACACTAGTCTGTCTGTGAAAGAAGCCTATTTACTTGTTATAGATCTTTGATCTGAGGGACAGGCTTCAGGTGTGGCACAATTTTAGGGGGGTCAATGGAATGACTCCTAGGGAATGTAAACCGATGGATGCCATCTTTGCAGTTTTTCTCTGCCTTGCTATGGCTCCCAGGTATCTCACAGAAAGAAACTTATATACTCACTTGATGCCCTAAGTTTTGTGACTACCATTCAGAAGATACTTATTGACTGCCTGGTTTTAGTGGCCAGTGAGCTTATGCTTGTAGTTCAACCATTGTATATACCTGCATACATTAAAAACTGTTGTCAGAGTGGCTTCCAACAGCCTGAATCTACATGCTGATTCAGACTTTTCTCTTTGGGACAATGACATGTCTTGGGACATCCTCATCCACTTAGAGCCATGAATTATAAAATATACTGCTTGTACAACCTCCAAGGTTTGAGAGACAATCAAGATCTAGGCCAGGTTTGAATGATACTGCTAATTTTCTACCACTCACTCAACACTTGGAGACATGGCTGTTTTATCTAATGGATAGAAACCAACACAGAGAGTCAAACAAAATGAAAAAATGGAGGAATACATTCCAAATGAAAGAAGATAAAACCACAGGGAAAAAAAATCTTAATGAAATAGAAATAAGTCAGTTACCCGAGAGAAAGTTCAAAATAATGGTTAAAAAGGTGCTAACTGACCTCAGGAGAAGAATGGATGAACACAGTGAAAACTTCAACAAGGAGATAGAATATAAGATAGTACTAAATAGAAAAGACAGAACATAAGAATGCAATAATGAACTGAAAGATACACTAGAGATACTCAACAGCAGACAAGATGAGGCAGAAGAAAGAGTCAGGGACTTGCCAACAGAGCAGTGAACTTACTTAATGAGAGCTGCTAAAAAATGGGGGGAAAAAAAGCACAAATAGCTTAAGATACTTATGGGACAACATCAGGTGGACTAATTGCATTGTAAGGATCCCAGAAGGAGAAGAGAGAGATAAAGGGGCAGAAAAGACATTTGAAGGATTAATGGCTGAAAAGTTCCCTAACCAGTTGGAAGGAAACAAATATCCAGATCCAAGAAACCCACGAAGTTCCAAATGAGGAATCCAAAAAGATGCACACCTTATAATTAAAATGTTGAGCATTAAAAACAAGAGAAAATTTTAAAAGCAGCAAGGGAGAAACCACTTGTTACATACAATGGAACCCCATATGATTGTAACAGATTCTTAAGCAGAAACATTACAAGTCAGAAGGGGTAGCACAGGATACTCAAAGTGCTGAAAGAAAAGAAAAATTGAACAGGGGCGCCTGGGTGGCTCAGTGGATTAAGCCACTGTCTTCGGCTCAGGTCATGATCTCAGGGTCCTGGGATCGAGCCCCGCATCGGGCTCTCTGCTCCGCAGGGAGCCTGCTTCCTCCTCTCTCTCTGCCTGCTTCTCTGCCTGCTTGTGATCTCTGCCTGTCAAATAAATAAATAAAATCTTTAAAAAAAAAAAAAGAAGAAAAATTGAACAAACACTCCACCTGGCAAAGTTATCATTCAGAATTGAAGGAGAGATAGTTTCCCAGACAAGCAAAACAGAAAGGAGGTTATCACTAAATTGGTTTTATAAGAACTCTTAAATGCATTTCACTAAACTGAAAAGAAAGAGTGCTAATTAGTTATAGAGAAAGACGTGAAAGTGTAAATTTTAGTAGTAAAGGTAGATGTATAGTAAAGTAGTGGATTAATCACTTATAATGATAATATAAAGGTTAAGAGCCAAAAGTAGTAAAAAAATCACTATAACTTCAATAACAAATGATAAACAAGATAAAAATATAGAATGTGACTTCACAAATATAAAATGTAGAATGGGGGAGTAAAATGTACAGCTTTAGATATTATGAAACTTAAGTTGTTTAATTTTAAAAATATTTTATTTATTTATTTGAGAGAGAGAGGGAGAGAGAACACAATTGAGGTAAAGAGCAGAGGCAGAAGTGATCCCAGGACCTTGAGATCATGACCTGAGCCAAAGGGAGTTGCTTAACTGACTGAGCCACCCAGATGCCCCTATATGTACATTTCATTGTAATGACAAAGGAAAAGTCTTTAGTAGATAAAGAAAAAATTAAGAAGAAAATAATCTAAGCTTAAGATCAAAGAAAGTCATCAAATTATGAAGAAAGACAACAAGAGAAGAAAGGAACAAAAAGGAATGAAAAAAAAAAAAAAAAAAACAGCTCCCAAACAATTAACAAATGACAGTAAGTACATACTTTTCAAAAGTGACTTTAAATGTAAATGGACCAAATTCTCCAATCAAAAGATATAAAATGGCTGACTGGATAAAAAAACAAGACCCAACTATATGCTGCCCAAAAGGACTCATTTCATCTTGAAAGACACACATAAGCCCAAAGAAAAGGAATAGAGCAAGTAGAAACCAACAGAAAAAGGGATAGCCATACTTCTATCAGATAAAATACTTTAACTAACTAACTAAAAAACACTAATAAAAAGAGACAAAGAAAGTCATTATAAATTAAAAATTAAATTAAAAATATAAATTAATAAAATGTAATTATAAAATTAAAATTAATAATAAAAATATAAAAAATAAAAATATAAATTAAAAATACTTTAACTAAAAAACACTAATAAAAAGAGACAAAGAAAGTCATTATACAATGATAAAGGGGTTAATACATCTAGAAGATATAACAACAGTAAATAAGTGTATATATCCAATGCCAGAGCACATAAATATATTAAACAAGCACTGATAGATCTAAAGAGACAAGAACACAATAATAGTAGGGGACTTTAATACCTTACTGTCAGCAATAGATACATCATCTTAACAGAAAAGCGAAGGAAACATTGGAATTTAACCACACTTTGGAACAAATGGACTTAATAGACTTATATAGACTATTTCATTGAATAGCAGAATACACATTCTTTCAAGAATAATCTCCAGGGTAGATTATATATAATGATACAAAATTAGTCTTAACAAATGTAAAAAGATTAGAATCATGCCAACTATCTTTTCTGACCAGGGTTATGAAACTAGAGGAAGGAAATAAAATATCTGAAATCAAACGAAGGACACCTGTGTGGCTCAATTGGTTAAGTGTCTGCCTTTGACTCAGGTCATGATCAAAGGGTCCTGGGAGTGAGTCCTGCATTGGGCTCCATGCTCAGTGGGAGTCTGCTTCTCCCTCTGCCCCTCCCCATACTGTTCATGTTTATGCTCTGTCTCTCTTTCTTGCAAAAATAAATAATATCTTTTTAGAAAGTTAAATTAAAATGGAACCACAACATAGCAAGTCCTGTGTGATGCCACAAAAGCCCATTTGAGGGGAAGGTTTATGGCAATAAAAGCATATATTATGAAATTAGAAATGTCCCCAAATAACCTAACTTTATGTCTCAAAAAAACCTAGAAAAAAAATTAGGCCCAATGTTAACAGAAGGAAGGATATAAATAAAAATCTAAACAGAAATAAAGGATTAATGAAACTAAGAGTTGGTTTTTCAAAAACAAAATTGATAGAACTTTAGCTACACTAAGAAAAAAGAGAAAACTCAAATATAAACTAGAAATTAGAGTGGAGACATTACAACTGATACTAAAGAAATAGATCATAAATAGATCTACTATGAATAGTTATATGTCAGCAAATTAGATGATCTAAAAAAAAAATACATAAATTCCTAGGAACATACAATCCTTGGGGACTGAGTCAGGAATAAATAGAAAATCTAAAGAGACCAATAAAGAATAAAGAGATTAGTTCAGTAATCAAAATCCTCCCAACACAGAAAACCCCACAGGACAGCTTCACTGGTTAATTCTATCAAACATTTAAAGAAGATTTAGTACCAATTTTTCTCAAATTCTTCCAAAAAATTGAAGAGTAGAGAACACTTCCACACTCATTCTACAAGGCAAGTATAACTGTGATACCTTAGGCAGATAAGGACACTACAAGAAAAGAAAACTATAGACAGCTATTTCTGATAAATTAAAGAAGTAAAAATTCTCAACAAAATATTATCAAACCAAATTCAAGAATATATTAAAAGGATTATACATCATGTCCAAGTAAGATATATCACTGGGATAAAAGTATGGTTCAATATATGTAACTGAATAAATGTAATGCATCATATTAATAAGATGAAATATAAAAATCACATGGTCACCTTAATAGATGCAGAAAAAGCACATGATTAATAATAGCCATTTCATGCTCAAAACCCTCAACTGATTATAGGCATAGAAAGAAACACATCAACATAATAAAGGTGATATTCAACAAAGCCACAGCTAGCATTATACTCAAAGATTAACTATTGGGGGAAAAAAAAAGCTTCCCTACAGCAAAAGAAAAATGAAATCAGGAGGAATCAGATAAGGGGCTAATATCCAAAATATATAAAGAAGTCATACAATTCAATACAAAACAATCTGATTAAAAATGGGCAAAGAAACTAAATAGAGAATTTTTGAAAGATATTAAAATAGCCAACAGGTACATAAAAGGTGGTCAAAATTACTAATCAGGGACATGCAAATAAAACCACAATGAGATATCACCACACATCTGCTAAAACGGCTATCATCAAGAAGACAAGGAGTAACAAGTGTTGCTGATAATGTGAAGAAAAGGGAACCCTTATACATTGTTTGTGGGAATGTCAATTGGTCAGCCAATTGGAAGTTTCTCAAAAAATTAAAAATAGATCTATCATATGATACAGCAATCCCTCTTCTGGGTATAGGCCCAAAAGAAATGAAAGCAAGGTATCAAAAGAGATGCATGCACTTTCATATTTATTGAAGCATTATTCACAGTGACTAAGAAATGGAACCAACATTAAGTCCCCATCAACAGATTAACGAATAACAAGATGATATATGTATAATGAAATATTAACCAGCCATGAGACATAAGAACATAATGCTATTTCTTAGAACACGGATGGGGGCACCTGGGTGGCGCAGTCAGTTAAGCCTCTGCCTTCAACTCAGGTCATGATCTGGGGATCCTAGAATTGAGCTCCCAATTGGGCTCCCTGCTCAGTGGGGAGTTTGCTTCTCTCTCTCTCTCTCTCTCTGCCTCTCCTTCCCCATTTGTGCTCTCTCAGTCTCTCAAAAAATAAATAAAATCTTTGAAAAAAAAGTTACAACAAGGATGGAATTTGAGGACATTATGCTGAATGAGAAAAAGACAAATATTGCATTATGTCACTTATAGGTATAATCTAAAAAAACCAAACTCAAAAAAAAAAAAAAAAAGTGTAAAATGCAGTTACCAGAGGTTGGAAGGTGAGGGAATAGGAAACATGTATAAGAGTAAAGAAGTCCTGGAGTTTTATTGCATAGTATAGTGAATATAGACAACCATATTGTATTAGAATCATCAAACTTGATAGGAGACTAAATCTTGGTTATTTTGAACACCAAAAAAGAAATGATAATTATATGATATGATAGACATGCTAATTATCACTATTATGGTAGTATATAAATATATCAAATTGACATGGTGTACACCTTAGATTTTAAATAAGTCAAATATGTTAAAAATTTAAAAACACATGTAATAAAGATGTTTGGAAGTGCCTATATGTAAGGAAAAAAAAGAAATTGATTTATTTTTCAAATAAAATAAGATCAAAGCAAGGGATTATGGTTTCTTTAGAAAATCACTTTCAGGTTAACTGTCACATTTTTTGTCTCAGAAAAATCTTTCACAGAAGTGGAAAGTTTAAATTATTATATATTGTAAAAAATAGCAGCATAATTATGGAATAGTATGTAGAGTGATTCTATCCAGTTTAATAGACTGGCAGTGTGCTTTATTAACTCTAGTACTAAGAGCTAAGAAAAATTATTTATATCAATTACTAATTTTTGCAAAACCCTATGTGGTAAGCAGTATTGTTATCCCTATTTAACAGATGAGTAAAATAAGACAAAGACATTAAGTTATTTGTTCACAGTCACAGAGTCAAAGCTGTGATTCATACCCAGGCAGTAAAGCTCTCTGACTCACACTTTCAATCAATATACCAATGGTTTCTCAAAGTGAGTTCTGCAGAACTCTAAGGTTTCCAGAGAATTTTCAGAGTTTGTAAGGTCAAAATTATTTTCAAAATAATACTGAGATATATTTTTTGCTGTGCTGTCTTTGGATTGATGATGCAAAAAGAAAAATCAACAACAAAACATAGGAAACACTACTGGCACCTTAGCGTGAATCAAGGCAGTAGCGTCAAAGTGTACTGGTGGTCATTATATTCAACATCACCATGCATTTGGTAAAAATAACTTTTTTTTTTAAAAGAGCTCGTTTAAGATTTTCCTAAAGGAAACCGTAACAATTATTTTTTTTTAAATCTCTACTTGTGAGTATACATCTTTTTTATCTGTATGACTAAATAGAAAATACATATTGAAAAACTAAATATATAATATTGTAGTTGTCAATAAACAACTCAAACAAGGAGCAATTGTTTGAGTTGTGAAAGGAAATGCCCCTTTTTTCACAAAATGCCATATTTTTTTTAAAACAAAAGAAACAACAGTCAGGGGCGCCTGGGTGGCTCAGTAAGTTAAGCATCTGACTCTGAGTTTCTGTTCAGGTCACAGTCTCATGGGTGCTGTGATTGAGCTTCACTCTGGGCTCGATGCTCTGTGTAGTGTGGGGTTGGAATTTCTCTCCCATTTCCCCTCCCTCCACTTGCACGCCTCTCTCTCTCTCTCCCTCAAGTAAATAAATAATCTTAAAAAACAATAACAACAAAAAACAACAGTCATGCAAACTAAAGTTATCCAGATTTGGGATATTTTGCAGGTATTTTCTCAAAAACTGAATGAAGTAGACTTGTTATGTCAAGGAAAACTACTGATAGTATTTATTGGTAATAATTAAATTGGAGCTCAAAAGCTTAAAAAGTTTAAAAGTTTAAAAAGCTTGTATCTATTTTTTTTTAGCGTAACAGTATTATAAATTTAAAAAAATTAAAAAAAAAAAACTTGTATCTACCACTAGATTCACAGCTTCCCAACATACACAGGTTTCTCTGATGAGATAGGTGATAGTATGATTGAATGTGATTTTTTGATACTCTCTAATGAAACAAATTATCTCTTTGAAGTTCTGCATAGCTAAATGAACCAATACTTTCCAAATGATTAATGCACAATGTTACAAAGTCATTCATGACAATCCAGCCATTCAAAGTATAAAACAGATCAAAGGATTTTATTATAACAGAGAAGAAAAATTCAGTGATATACTTTTAGATTTCACCTTGCAAATTACCTTTAATTAGCTGACATTTGTTGAGTTTTGGTATAATATTAAAGAAAAAATACATAATTACCTGAAAAGGCTATTAAAACATTCTTTCATCTGTATGTTTGTGTGAGGCCAGATTTTCTTGATTTATTTCATGTATTTCAACCAAGAAACAAAATGGATTGAACATGAAAGCAGATATGATAATAATCCAGCTCTCTTCAAATGGGTCATTCATTAACAAAAATGCTACTTTTGTCACTATTTTTTTGAATAATATGGCTACTTCTCATAAAATGTTATTTATGTGAAATAGGCTTATTATTATTATATTTAATTGAATTAATAAGACATGTTTTTAAATTTTTATTTTAGCTTTTTATTTTTTTAACTTTGGGTGATCTTTTTAATTTAAACTAGACCATACTGTACATTCCAGTATCATAATTTTGTGTCTGTGGTTTTTTAAGTTTTTATTTTAATTTCTTATATGATAAATATTTATAGCTACTTTTTAAAAATTTTAATCTCTTTGGAGACCTCAAGATTTTTAAAAAGTTTAAAGGGATCCTGAGACCTAACATTTTGAGAACACTTAGACTATACCATGCTGTTTAAATATCTAAACACAGCATAGCAAATGTATATAAATGATTACTTCTAAAGTGCCTGATATAAGTATGGAGATTATATATATATAAAACACATATATAACCCTGTTATGTGTGGATTGTTGATTTGGATATATTCTCACCAAAGTTTGCACTTTTGAGAACTGCAATAATTGCAAATACCCAACCTCCAGAGGTAATTCCTTTCATTTTTGGATAGCTCTACAATGAGAAAGGTTATGATTATTTTCAACCCAAGTCAATATTCTTAAATTCTTCAGTCTAATACAACTACCACTCTATTAATGTAGGCTAGCATTGTGTTTCATATATGAGTTAGTACATACCAATGTTGACAATTACTTGAGACTGATATTGAGTTTATCAACAAATATTCTGATGTCATGCCTGTTACTTCGTAGGCATTTTTGCTCAACCAAATTGCCATTGTCTTCCATCCTGTTTAGAACCAAATGTAACAGTTTATATCTACCCACTTTCAAGTTCATCATGATGAGGTAACAGAAGACTGGCTGAGGACCAAGCAAAAGCTGACACCCTCCAACCTTACCCCACACCCACTCCTGGGTGGGACACATGTGACATTCTTTAGGAAGCTCCCATGCATCTTAATGTTAATACCTTGCTAAAGGGCAAAATGACCTTGGCAATGGCAAGGCCTCTTGTATCCAGTACCTTCTAAGTCCTCTTTAGCATATGAAAGTTCTATTGAAACCTCCCTTTTCCTTACCTCCCCCTAATTCCATGGTACATAAACTGCCACCCCTCACAACCCCAGGGCAGCAGCTCTTTCTGCCCAGGGTCCTTTTCCCATGTTTTACTAAACCACCATTTTGCACCAAAGATGTCTCAAGAATTCTTTCTTGGTCTTGGGCTCTGGACCTCACCAAACCTCACCTATATTCTAGAACTTCATCAATCCTAGCAGACTAATTGCTTTATTACATTAAATTCTTTTAGATTCTAGCTACTTCACTATGACCACTTCCTGTTATTTGCAAATTTTATAAAATTTATTCAATATGTTTTCATATTGTTGGTATTTTGAAAAAAATTCCCATAAACTTCTCTGCATCACCCACACTTCTTTTCCTATCCAGTAGGTTATATGAAAAACCTCCATAAATGCCATGCTAATTCCACATAACCGAAAAGAGACAATTAGATTAATCATGATGACATTTACTAAATGAATCCATTAGTACATCTAGTGATTAATGGTTTAATTTTCTAAGCACACAAATTTTAAATATCTAATTCTAGAAACTTACCAAAGATCTATATACTCACATCTGTTTATAATTTACAAAATCTAATTTATTCTTTTTATTGAAAACACAAGCCACATCTTTCCTTCTTTCTCTTCCCCCTGATTTTTGCAACAGTAATACAACTCCTTTAGTGACTTCATCTGAAACATCTCTCAATATCCTTCTCATTATTCATCAGAGTTTTGTTGTCAAATAATGCCCAGATTAGATTCTTCCTCTTTGGGAGATCTGTCTTCCTAAAAAACTAAAGAGCTTTCCCTTAAACTTGAGGGACAGCCCAGCACCAAAGAATGAAATTGTGCTGTAGTCAAAAGGCTTGCCCTCAAATGCAAATGCTGCCTCCTACTGTCTGAAGAAACTGAAAGCTGGTTAATTTATTAAACAGTTTTCCCTAGCTACATAATTACATAATAATAACCCACCCTCCCCCATGGAGGCACTTAGACACTACATATTCAAAGCATAATGCTTAGTGCTAACAAAATTTTCAATAAATTTCAGCTTTTATGGTCATTCAGTGCCCACTTTCTAATTTTTACATTTCTCTATTCTCTGTGTTTTCTTTTATTCTTTCATGACTCATGTTCATTTTAACTTATCAATAGGCTCATAAAATCAGAGATTTTCAAAAGTTTGTTTGGTCTATAGAGCTGCACTGGGCATTGGTTTTTGTAATAAATGTTCTTTTATTCTTCCTCAAGCGATTTTGTCATCTCCTGTTTTTCCATCGTTTGCTTTTGTTTGTTTGTTTGTTTGTTTGTTTGTTTTAAGAGATTATAGTCCTGGATTCTTTGAGAACATGAATACAGGTAAAGCAAAAGTCACATGTGATAATATTATTAATGAAATATAGAAAAATGTTAATAGAAAGTGAGAACTTGATACTGTTTTAATGGCTTCAGTTATTCCTATTCTTTATTTTTACCCTCACTGATGACATACTTTGTCTAAAATAAATAATAAACTAAAAGGACATACATTCTTAGGTGTCAAAGGAAAAAAATACTTTTGCATTGTCTATTATACTAGCTTTATCCTAGGGACTGATTATATGATTTAAGTATTTACAGTGATGCCTTGAGGAGTATCTTACCCATGTGAGTAATGTGCTTACACGTGGTTATACAATTCAGAACTAGACAATTAATTCCCTAAGTGCTCTCATGACCTTCTACATATTTCATGAAACTGCTGTTAATACATTTGCCTTTGTACTTTGTGTTTCAAGATTGCATAATTATTATTTTATAATTTGTTATTTCTATTGAAATTTCTATTTCTATTTCTATTTCCTAATACCATTAGTTTCCACATTTGTAATACAGAGTAACCAAAGCATAAAATAGACTGTTGTCCAGATTAAATATCAATGTTATCCACTAAATAATGTCAAAACTGCCAGTTTCTTTGTTTAAATTATAGTAGCAGTGTCATTTAACAATGTTCTTTTCAACAGTGTGGGGCTATAGCACGTTCTTTTTAGTAAAGGGGAGACACATGACATTTATGTTGTCATATTCCATATGTTTACTACAGTACTTAAATATATGAAGCAATAAAAAAGTGAAAATTCATTTTGACATTTGACTTCATGTAATAATTTAGGTCTGGCTTTTCAGTTTGGATTTTTCTGGTTCACTCAGTTGCAATAATGACTTTATTCATCCTGAAGCAAGTGAGTGCAATGTTATTGCAATCACAAAGGATCACAGGAATCAAAGTATTGATTTTTTTTTTTTTTCTTAACTCGCAATCAAAACCTCTGCAACATGTAGGTGCTGGCTCAGAGTTTCTAAAGTTGAAAGCTGTAGAATGTGAACTTTTCTTTCCTAAAGGCTATAACTTTATATTTCCTACCCAATTCTAGAGAGAGTACAGAGAAAGAGGGGTAAACAGACCTTAGCATTTTGCAATTGCTCATAGCGCCTGGTTGGTACCTCAGCTGCTTGTGCAAGCAGCTATAACGAAAACTTTGCCTACAGGCAAATATCCACAGAAGCCATTTTTTCTCCCCTAGCTTGCCTAGGAGCTGTGCTCCAGGGTAAACTTATGGCTTTGATTACTTTTCAAATCTACATTTTCAACAATTTTATTTGAATACCAAGTCACATTTCAGATTTTCTGTATTTTAAAAATTTATCAGTAACATGTCCCTGCTTTCTTGTGTTCCCCACCTCTGTATTCAAATGATAAAAAAAAGAAAAAAATCTTGTGGGGCAATATATATTAATAAATTAGTACTAGGCCCTACATTTCATCAATATTAATTTTATTTATTAGAAAATTCTCAAAAACAAGGAGAAAAACAAATGTTTTATAAGTTTTACAGAGCTGATGTTTGGGACTGACTCAGAAATCAGGTATACGATGACCATTAAAGTCTCCATGATGGAGCATAAAGCTGTTTTGCATACTCATAGTAAGAAATGATCTGACATTTTAATAAAGATAAATTAAATGAAAAATTGGAAAACACAATCTTATACAAGGAAGAGAAAAATGAAATATACAACTAGAAAATCCTTAAGACTTTATTGGCCAATATTTACTGTACTTCTGACAGATGCTGTCTTAGGGGATATGGTAATGCCCCCTATTCGCTTCTGTCTCGTATTCTGTGGCATCATGAAATTTATGCAATTTCTGTGAATATTTTTACATGCACCCCATATAAATTTCAGTTTATCTATAGACTATTGTCAGACCTACTTGTACATTTCTGAAAGCATTTTTAAAATTCTCAGAATTTATTTTGCTTGAGGTTGTTCTTGATTATGTTGAAATTCTACTGAATTTTTACTATCTCATTTTTATTATCACCATCCAGTTTTCTTCTCATGTACTCAGAAATATACAGGGAGAATTTTAAGCTTTGAAATCAAAACAAAATCAACGATAACATATTCATAGTAGACACACACACACAATTGGCACTATTTACTTCACTAACGTTATGTTGAAATGTTACATTTATATATTTTTTATAACTGTCTTATGGAAAATTAATATGTGCATATGATAAATAAAAAGGAACATAAAAAGAAAGATTCTTTTATTTTTTTAAAAGATTTTATTTATTTATTTGAGAAAGACAGTGAGAGCTCACACAAAACAAGGGAGTGGCCGGCAGAGGGACAAGCAGGTTCCCTTCTGAGCAGGAAGCCCAATGTGGGGCTCCATCCCAGGACCCCAGGATAATGACTTGAGCCAAAGGCAGCTGTTCAACCTACTGAGCCACCCAGGTGCCCAAGAATGATTCTTTTCTATACAAGATTCCACAGTTCTTTTTTTGATATGCAAGCATTGTTAATATTATTTCGTGCATCCTACCATCACTTGATTATAAATTTATACAACTATTATATTTTTCACAAAAATGAGATGTTACACACATGCATTTCCTCTTACATAGTTTTCTATCTCCAATAAATAACATATGTTTTGGCTCAATTTCATCAAATTAGATCTACTTCATTATTTTAGCACCTGCAGAGAGAATATTCACCATATAAATATACTATGATACATTTAATTAGCCCTATATTAAGGGGCATTTTATTCATTTCTAGCATTTTGCTAATACAAACTGTGCTACAATGAGTATCTTTGTACACATCTTTGCACAATTGTGACCCAGTGATGTGCTATAACTAATAGAATGTGGAGGACATGACATTTTCCTGCCTTTGTGCCATGGATAGAAAGTTGCCAAGTAAGAACTCCAACAGCAGAGACTACCAAGCCCTCCCAAACTATAGAGTTGTGAATAAATAATACAATATCTTAAACTACTGAATTCTATGAAAGCTAGTTACACAGCAATAGGTAACCAAGAGATGCTTCATTAAATTTAAGACATTCTGTTCATCAAAATATACCTTTAAGAGTATGAAAAGAAAGTCATGGTTTAGAAGGCATTTATAATACATACAATTGAAAAAGAATTTATATTCAGATTATATAAAGAAACTCCACAAATAAATTGAAAATCCAAATAGTAAATGGGCAAAAGTCTTGAGAAACCTTATAAAAGAATATATTAAAATAGATAAGAGCTATATGAAAGGTGTTCAACATCATTAGTAATCATGAAAATGCAAATTAAACTGCAAGGAGATACCAGTGTCCATCCATCAATGGTTAAAATAGAGGGCTTGCCAATACCAAATGTTGACAAGGATTCCTGCAGCAAGTGAAATTTGTTTACCTACTTAGTGAGAGTATAAACAAGCACAATGACATGGGAGATACCGGGCAGCCCTTACCAAACAACCAGAAATTCCCTTCCTACAAAGATTCTCAAGTAAAATGAGTAAACTTGTCCTCCAAGGACATAAAAAAATGTTCATAATAGCTTTACTAATAGCCAAAGTTAGAAGCAAATAACCATAGACAAAATGTTACATCTGTGCAGTGAATACACAACAATGAAAAAAAGTGAATTACTGATATCTATAATTACATGGATGAATATTGTTTTTCTTCATAAATGGCATCTTTCCATATAAAATTTTTATTTGCTTATGAAGCACTTCCCCAACTACAAACTCTTTTAAAATGTTGGAATACCTTGTTTTACTGTGCTTCACCCTTATTTCACTTCATAGATGCTGCATTTCGTACAAATTGAAGGTTTTTGGCAGCCTGCACTGAGCAAGTCTATTAACATTATCTTTTTCAATAGCATTAGCTCACTTTATGTCTGTGTCACATATTGGTAATCTCACAATATTTCAGACTTTTCATTATTATTATATTGTTATGGTGATCTGTGGTTAGTGATCTTTGATGTTACTATTGTAACCACTTTGGGGCTCCACAAACCCTACTCATATAACATGGGGAACGTAATTGATAAATGTATGTCTTCTGCCTGCTCCAGCGACCAGCCTTTCCTCAGCCCTCTCTCTCTCTCCCTCTCTGCAAGCCTGCCTATTTCCTGAAGTACAATACTGAAGTTAGGCTAATTAATAATCATACATTGACCTTTACGAATTTATGAGGCTTGAGAACTTATTTGGAAGTTCTAGCAGGGGACTGCAGCTACTCATATATCCTTGACCAAGGAATGGTCCTCTCCTCTCTCTGGGAAGGCCATCTTCTTTGACAGAGCATAGCTTTGGAAGGGATGCACATGGAGTGTTGAGGGAAGAAGGGGACACCTGCCTAGCCAGCCAGATCAGCTGAATCAACCCTGACGATCAATGGGGTTACAGATGTTGCACCAGATCGCCCTTCACATCTGACCTCGAAGAGTTTAAGAGTCACATGTCTCTCATTTTAAATAAAAAAAAAACTAAAATAATTAAGTTTAGTGAGGAAAGAATATTAAAAGCCAAGATAGGCTGAAAACGAGGGTTCTTGCACTAAACAGTTAAATTGCAAATACAAAGGAAAACATCCTAAAGGAAATCAAAAGTGCCACTCCAGTGCACACAAATAAAATAATAAAAAAAGAAAAACAGTTTTATTGCTGATATTAAAAAAAAAAAGTTTGAGTGGTCTGGAGAGAAGATCAAGGCAGTCACAACATTCTCTTAAACCAAAGCCTAGTCTAGAGCAAGGTCCTGAGTATCTACAATCTTATGTAAGCTAAGAGAGGTGAGAAAGTTGCAGAAGAAAAATTTGAAGCTATCAGGGTTGGTTCATGAGGTTTGAGGAAAGAAGCTGTCTCATAATGCAAAAGTAAAAAGTGAAGCAGAAAGTACTGATACAGAAGCTGCAGCAAGTTCTCCAGAAGAGCTAAGATCATTAATGAAAATGGCTACACTAAACAACAGATTTTCAATGTAGATGAAACAACCTTCTATTGGAAGAAGATAATATCTAGGGCTTTTATAGCTAGAGAGGAGAAGCCAGTGGTTGGCTTCAAAGCTTCAAAGTTTCAAAGGATAGTCTTATTTTATTAGGGGGCTAATGCAGTTGGGGACTTTAAGTTGAACCCAATGCTCATTTATCATTCTGATAACCGTAGGAGCCTTAAGAATTATGCTATATCTACTCTGCTCATGCTCTATAAAAGCAGCAACAAAACCTTGATGGCAGCATATCAATTTTAATATGATTTACTAAATATCTTAAGCCCACTGTTGAGACCTAATTTAGAAAAAAACAATTCCCTTCAGAATATTCTGTTCATTGACAATGTACCTGGTCAACCAAGAGTTCTAATGAAGATATAATGAGATTAATGAAGTTTTTATGCCCACCAATACAACATCCATGCTACAGCCCATGGATCAAGAAATTATCTCAACTTTCAAGTCTTATATATATTTCAGAAGGCTCTCACTACCATAAATGGTGATTTCTCTGATGGAAATGGACAAATGAATAGAAAACTTTCTGGAAAGGATTCACCATTCAGCCATTAAAAAAATTCACATTTGGGGGAGGACGTCAAAATATCAACATGAACAGGACTGAGGAAGAATTGATTCCAACCTTTACATATGTCTTTGAGTATTTCAAGACTTTAGTGGAGGAAGTAACTGACGATGTGGTAAAAAAAAAAATCTTTACAGATGAGGAGTTGCCTCTTATGGAAAATAAAAAGTGGTTTCTTAAGATGGAAGCTATTCCTAAGACACTGTGAAGATTTCTGAAATGATAAAGGATTTAGAATATTACACAAACTTGGGGTGCCCGAGTGTTTCTCTCTGTTAAGCCTCTGACTCTTGATTTCAGCTCAGGTCATGATCTCAGGGTCATGAGATGGAGCTCTGCATTGGATTCTGTGCTGACCATGGAGCCTGGTTAAGATTCTCTATCTTCCCCTCCCTCTGCCTCTCTCCCCATGTGCGCACCCATGTTCTCTCTCTCTCTCTCACATACATGCACACACACACACACACACACACACAAATAGAATAGTACACAAACTTAGTTGATGAAGCAGGCGGAGGGCTTGAGAGGGTTGACCTCAATTCTGAAAGAAGTTAGTTATAATGTGGGTAAAATGTTATCTAACAGCATCACACGCTACAGAGAATTGTTCATGAAAGGAAGAGTCAATTGATATGGCAAACTCCATTGTGTTCGTCTTCTTCTTTTTTTTTTTCACTGTTGTCTTATTTTAAGAAATTGCCATAGCCACTCCAACCTTTAGCAACCACCACTCTGGTCAGTCAGCAGCCATTAACATTGAGGTAAAAACCCACCCCCAGCAAAAAAAATAATATTCACTGATGACGGTATGTATACTTCAGTAACAAAGTATTTTTAAGTTAAGATATATAATACCCCTCCACCCTTGCACTAACCCTAATCCTAACACTTTATTTGAGGAAAAAAAAAAGATGTGGTACAAATACAACAGAATCTTATTCTTCTGTAAAAAGGAATGTAATCTTGCCATTTGCGATGACAGGGATGGAACTAGAGAGTATTATGCTGAGAGAAATATCCTGAGAGAAATAAATCAGTCAGAGAAAGACAAATACCATATGATTTTACTCATATATGGAGTTTTGTTAAGAAACAAACAAAGGAGCAAATGTGGTGACAGAGAGAGAGAGAGGAAACCCGGAAACAGACTCTCAACAAGAACAAACTGATGCTTACCAGAGGGGAAATGGATTAAATAGATGATGGGGATTAAGGAATGCATTTGCTGTGATGAGCACCAGGGTGATGTATGGAAGTGTTGAATCATGGTATTGTACTCCTGAAACTAATATTACACTTATATGTTAAATAACTGGAATTTAAATCAGAACTTAAAAAAATAAAGGTATGTACATTTTTTTAGACATAATGCTATTGAACACAAAATATCTGCAGTGTAATGTAAACATAACTTTTATATGCACTGGGAAAGCAAAAAATTCATTTGGCTTGCTTTATTGCAACTTTCACATTATTGTGGTGGCCTGGAACTGTACCCACAATATCTCCGAGGTATGCCTTTGTATTATTTTAGGGTTTTTATAGATTCTGGTTTTAATATTTAAATCTTTGATTTATTTGCAATTATTGTTTGTTGCAAGAAGAGTTAAAAATCAGCATTATTTCTTTCTGATGGCTACCCATGAATTCCAACATTCACAGAGTACTTGTATTTCCTTCACTAATTTGAATGGAAATTTGTCATACATTATGTTCCTATGCTTGTTCATGTTTGTTTCCCAATTTCATAACTAGCACCATTAATATGTTTATGTGCAAATATAAAGCTATTTTAGTTATAAAAACTTTATTTATCTTTTATTCATTTTCTCTTTAAAATATCCTGGCTTTTCTAAAAAAAAAAAAAGTTTTTTGTTGTTAAAAACTTTAACAGAACCGTTGATTCCCAGAAACTATTTGATAGGATTACAGTTCAGATTAATTTAGGGGAGAAATGACATATTTAAATATAAAAAACTCTACTCAAAAACATTTATGACTCCATTTATTCAAGTTTTATTTTATGTGCTACACAAAAATTTCAAGTTCTCTTTATATAGATCTGCAATTCCTAAGTACTGGAGACAGCTAAAATCTTTTTTCTCTTCTTGACTTTTATTTTATTTCTCCCTTCCTCCCTCTTTTCTTTCTTTCAAGAAATACTGCAAATGAGGTCTTTTTTCTTTAGATTTTCTTTGTTATATTTATTATTCGAATGCCTTTTTAATTAATTGTGTAGTAATCCCTTTAAACAGTTTCTTAATAGAAATCTAACAGTATCTATCCAGATTCTGGTTGAGTTTTCAGACTTTTACAGAAATGTGACAGCAGCATCTACCAAAAATATTCTTATCTATATACTGCTTGCATAAGTGGTCTATCTAATACTATTAGAGCATTTAAAATAAGTGTTTTTTGAAAAACTTTGGGTTTTCATAATAATGATATTTAGCTGAGATAATGTATTTTAATTTCTTATTTGCTAGCTAATTATTCCTTAACGATATCAAACTATTTTCCCCACATCTCACCCTCATTTTAGGTTAAGTGTGTATATTTGTGTATTTGTTTTCATTAATGAATGTAGAAGTTCAAGTGCCTCTTTCAGAATCTATTATCTGTTTTCCTCCTATGAATCAGTACAATTAATGTATGTCCTAATATTTGAAGTATCTACATTTCTTAGATAAAATTCACTAACTTGATTATGCTTATGTATTAATATTACATTTAGTATTTTTGGACTGATATTTATAGTAATATTGGTCAGTAATTTTCTTCCATTTATTCTTTACCATTTTCATGTTTGGGTGATAGATAGCATTTTCCTAGCTTTCTAAAAAGAATTGTACAAATTTCTACCTTTCTCTACGATCTAGACAAATTTAAATATAATAGGAACTATCTATATTTTAATGGAAAATAATGCACCTGTAAAAAAATCTGTATATAACATTTTTGAAGGAATAGTTCTTTAATAATTTTTTCAAACAGTTTAAAATTATTCTTTTAGATTTTCCATCTCTTTTGAGTCCAGTTTTTCTAACTCCAGGTTTTAAAAATTAACTCATAATGCTGAGAGAGGTAGTAAAAAATAAATCTTATATTCTGCCACTTACTTTTCTAATATTATCTGTACTTAAATTTTGCTATTTTTTTCTGATTTCTATTTTATAAACATTTACTATTATTTTCTTCTCTATTATTTTGTTTTATATTGCTGTTCTTTTAATGATTGCATAAACCCTATGCTTTACCTTGATTCCATTTTTCCCTTTTCTTGTAACCTATGTATATATAATAGTAACATTTAATCTGAACATTTTTACCAGTATCACAAAAGAGCTGATAAGTAGCTTTATTGCCTTTAATTTCTGCAATTTTATATGTTTTTTCTAAGAGTTAAAATTTAGGTTTTAAATTTCTACCTGTTTTTTTTGGGGGGGGAATCTCTTTTCAGTTTCTATTTTTATTATTGTGTTTATTTCAAATATTATTACACTTGACTCAGAAAAAAGTGTTTTTTTTATTAATAATTATGTCCAGGAATCATGATAAATATATACACAAATTAAGTATGTCTTGAGTGGTTCCAAAGTGTATTCTATGTGCTCAGTGTATGTAAGTACACAAACATACCATCTTTGTATCCTACCAAAATTATTTTCTCCATATACTTAATTTTATTGAGACTATTTCATCTGTTGTTATCTAGTACATAAATAGAAGCTGCTGCTATTTTTCTAGAGTTCTTGTTTTGTTCATTTTAATGCTCCTTAATTATTTAACATATGTATAATACTTACTATATACTATATACAAGTCTTTTATAAGTACTAACTGATTTCATTCTAGAATTAACTTTTAGAAAATGTACTTTTATTTGCACTTTAGAGATGAGGAAAATGAGACACTAGAAATCTAAGTACTGACTGAAAGTTACATAGGTAACTTTTCATAGGTTCAACAGTGAACCTAGGATTTGTACTCAGTCATATTGACCAGAATCCCTGCTCTGAATCACTCCACAAAGCAGTGAAGAATTTCCAAAAAACATATTAGAGTAAATAAGCAAATTCACAAAGTTGCAAGATACAGTACTTTTTTTTTTTAAGATGTTTTATTTGCCAGAGAGAGAGAGAGTACACACAAGCAGGCAGAGAGGCAGACAGAGGCAGCGAGAGAAGCAGGCTCCCTGCTGAGCTAGGAGCCCGATGTGGGACTTGATTCCAGGATCCTGGGATCATGACCTGAGCTGAAGGCAGTGGCTTAACCAACTGAGCCACCCAAGCATCCCTCAAGATACAGTATTAACAGATAAAATTCTGTTTTATTTCTGTACCCTAAAAAGAACAATCTGAAAATGAATTTTTTAAATTTAAATTGTAATAGAATTAAAAATGTAAAATACACAGAAATAAATTTAACTGATAAGGTGCAAGACTTGTACACTGAAAACTAGAAAAGACTAAAAAATTAAAGAGCCTAAATAAATGGAAAGATGTCTGTATTCAAGGGTTGGAAGGCTTAATGTTGCTAACATGGCCACATTCTCCAAAGTAATCTACAATACAATTTTAACTGTGTGAGGTGATGGATGTTAACTAAACTTATTGTGGTAATAATTTCTCAGTATCTACATTTATTGAATCATCATGTTATACATCTAAAACTATTATAAGGTTATATGTTAATTATATCTCAATAAAACTGGACAAAAATCTAAAAAAATAAATAAATCCTGATGACTTTTTATTTTTTGGCATAAACAGAAAATTCAGTCCTAAATTTTATATGGAAATTCAAGGGACCACAAGCAGCCAAAATAATCTTGAAAAAATAAGAACAAAGTGGGAAGACTCACACTTTCTGACTTCAAAACTTGCTACAAAGTTACAGTAATCAAAACGAGTGTGGTATTGACATCAAGACAGAAATATAGACCAAT
Source organism: Meles meles (assembly GCF_922984935.1). NCBI lineage: Eukaryota > Metazoa > Chordata > Mammalia > Carnivora > Mustelidae > Meles > Meles meles. The sequence goes on from NC_060067.1 coordinate 75,038,037, forward strand.
AGAGTAGAACTGAAAGCCAGAAATTAAACCCATACACTTACACCCAATTAAGTTTTGATAAGAACTGTGAAGAATGAGGAATAGGGAGTGCATCCACTATGGGTCCAAGATCTCCTTTGTAGGTGATAAAATGTTTTGGAACTAAATAAAGGAGGTTGCATAACGATGAGAAGGTACTCAATGCCACTTATCTGCACTGCATTTCTTTGCACTGTGTTTATTGTGATGCCAATTACTCGCCATTTTATATACTTTCAATTTTTGTGTATTACTTTTTAAGCTTTCATTTATATATGAATTTTTTTTCATCCTTTCTGATAACATTGGTTATATATCGTCCATTTCTATTCTAAGGTTCTATTTGACATTTTAGTGATTACCTTCAAAAATTTTTATTTTAGACTTGAAGTTGGTGGAATTTTTTGTTTTTAAATGTAGGCATTTTAACTTGTCTTGTAATAAGAGAAAACAGTACAGTTTTCTTTTTTCACGTACATTCTTCTCCCAAGTTGCTTTCTCTACTCAAAAATATCATTTTAGTTATTCTAGATGTTAAAGGGTATACTTAAAGAGTTATAAGTTAAGTCACAGCTTTGGTTGACGCTACTACATCCCTTCTATACAAGTTGAGGATATCTGTTACATTATAGCTCCCTTCATCTAGCTTACTTCCTTCTAAATCTTTTTTCATTATATCATTATTGTATTTTAAACTAATTTTTAAGATTCATGTCTCTTACAACCTTGTTTAGTCCTTGCACTGTGGTTTGTGGGTTCATTACTCATCATTAGATTTAATTTAAAACATTCTATGCATATATTTGTTGGTTATAGTTTATTCTTTGGAAGGAATAATGGATACTTTACTTCCTCAGTTTTCATTATTTGATGATAGCATCTGTTTCTTATGAACTCTGAATTCCAGATTGGCACATTTAGAGTGTAAAATACTTAAGTCATGTTTTCTGATCTGGTCCTGAAAACATTGTAGACATTGTTCCACAGTTTTGTTTTAGCACTAAATAGTGTTATTAAGAAGTCTGAGATGAGCTCTGTATTTTTGTCTCTTTTAGATTACTTGATTTTTTACCTAAATCCCCTAAGAATTTTTTTGTGATTGAAGTTCTGTGACCTCATTAAGATTGACCTGGTATTGATTAATCTCCCCCCGCCCCCCGCACCTCCCTCTTTGGGACAGTGAGTGCTATTTACAGTAATAATACAGGTCTTCCTTTATTAATGTTTTCTTCAATTATGTATTTTTTCTAAGTTTATTTGTTATGTTCTTATTTGTTACATGATACTTTCTATGTTATTTATCTATTTCTTTGCAGTATTTGTTCATTTTTAATTTGATTTTGTATATGTGCAGACATTTGACCCATTTATTAACTAATACTATTTGAAGTTTCATTACATATATTTTTTTCTTTCAATTTATTTCCTGGAACCAGTTTGTTCACTTCTCATCTCTATTTGTTAGTTTGTCATAGTCTCTCTCTCTTTCTCTTTTTGAAAGATCTTATTTATTTATTTGAGAGGGAGGGAGCGAGAGAAAGAACACAAGAGTAGGGGGAGGGAGAAGCAGGCTCCCCACTGAGCAGGGAGCCCAAAGTGGGGCTTGATCTTAGGACCCTGGGATCGTGACCTGAGGTAAAGGCAGATGTTCAACTGACTGAGCCACCCAGGCACCACTGTCATTGCTTCTTTGAGGACGTAAGAGAAGCTGTATTTTTCATTGTTCTGTTTCTTTGAGTTTTTAAAATCTGATCTACTTTGTGGTAGAATTCATCTGTCATGTGTTTGTCCATCACAGGCTGTTTATTTGGAGGTGTCATGGCATAGGTTGCTTTGCTCAGTCCCTTTTAGATTTCCACTCATCCCTGAAAAGACCATTCTCCAAGGATCAGTTATTTGTAGAAGTGTTTTTGACAGAGGAGATAGGTCAATGAGCTGTAAGAGCCCATCATGAACATTTTTTAAGTGGTTTTCAATTTTTTCTTCTTTAAGGTAGTAAGCAATCCCCTTGGCTCTCAGTTTTCCTTAACTGGCTCATTGTATGTTAATGTGGCATTTTCTTCCCTTCAGCAGACAAGCTTGAAAACTGCATTTCTGCATGCTCCTTCACCTTGCCTTCTAACAGTGTGATTCTTGCCCAGATGGTATGTAGGAGTGGGCTCTTTTCCAGCTACCTTTCCACTGACACACCTCTATGATGAATACGATTTAAAGACCTCCCCTTGCCTGTCCATTCAAACATTGCAATTTCAATGAAGAACACCTAATAATGACCCCTTGGAAAGTGACATCAAATTGGTAATTTTTTGTGCTCCTCTCACCCTGTTCTAGATAAGCAGAAAAAGTGTTTTTTTTTCTCTTGCCTCTCTTCATTGTACTGATCCAGTAGCTGCTGCTGGTTGGCAGTCTTATTCCATGTCTAATGTGTGTGTGTGTGTGTGTGTGTGTGTGTGTGTGTGTTTGGTCACACTGTCATTAAGTGAAAGAGTGATGTTTATGCTACTGTATCATTTATTTACTTCTCAGGAGCAAAATGTTTGAAAATTTAGCTATTAAAAAAACAACAACAAATGTTTATCACCATAGCTTCTGTGGGTCAAGATCTGATCACAGCTTATCTGGGTGCCTTTGGTTGATGGTGTCCCTTAAGGTTTCATTCTAGGTCTCAACAGAGGCTGTGGTCTCTTTTGAAGGCTCTACTGGAGGGAGGGATCCCATTCACAGCTCCTTCATACAGCTGTTGGGAGGCCTTGGTCTCTTGCCCTGCAGGTCTTTTCATAGGGACACTTCATATTGTGGCTGTTGATTTTCCTCAGGAAAACCAAAATCACAGTTTTATTTCCTGATCTCAGAAGTGACATATCACTTCTTCCAATTCTCCTTGTAAGAAAGAAGTCGATGAATTTAGTCCTCACTGAAGGGCAGAAAATTAGACAAGGGCATGAATACCATTTCAAGCCATCTTAAAGGCTGTCTGCCACAGCTGGCTTCTGAAATAGTGTGAACATGGATCAGAAAATAAAACGACCTGTTAAATCTATAGTTTTCTGATTACTATCTTTTCACAGTGGTTCAAGGTAATGATCTGCAAAATGCAAAAAAGGATGTGCAGTGGGTAAAACAGGCTGTGTATCTGTGTCTGACAGGAACAAGAATGTTTTTAAATAGGAAATTGTTTCACTTCCTTGACTATCTCAAAAATAGCTTAGCTATTTGGGGTTTGTTTCAGAAGAAAAAGGATGACACAGAAAAATAGCTAGCCTATTGGTTATCCTGGGTTATAAAAGAATATTTTCAGGGGTTCCTTTCAGTTTCCAAACATCTCATCTAAATGCTGGAAAGGACATTCACTTCAATTCTTTAAGCTTTATCTTTAAAAGGAAGTACAGATTATCAACAAATCAGATTTGTCATTATTATTAATAAATAAATAAATAAACTGACAAAGTAGGCAGCTGTCTGCTTTCCTCTTATCCTCATAATGTTTCCACTCTCTTTCCGTCACTCCTGTAACACTGAAGAATTTTCTGTCTCACCTAACTATATGCGATTTTTCTCTTCTCCAAACAGTTAAAGTATTTGAATTTCCAATACCACTGATTATCATCATATTTAATATTATGCTCATCTCTATATTTTACAGTTTTTAACAAAGTTTCTGTACATTGTAAATGTTCAACTTAGACTTATTTAATTCTGTTGAGTGAAATTCATAAATAGGACTAACTATTAACACATTTACTCAAAATAAAGATTGTGGGCTAGTTTACATTAGTATTCTACAAAAATAATAAATACCAAATTTATATTTTTATTATTTGCAATAGTTGAAATGTCCTTCCGATATAGTTTTGCTTTGAACATTGAAATTAATTCAAACTTCAATTGATTCAATTTTTCAGTTTATTTTTTTTTAAAGAATCAAGTTGACTTCCCATATGAAATAAATCTAATGGGACAATATAAATAATATCTAAATTATTGACATGTATATTTTGACATTAATTTCTTTTCTAGCTTTTGCTGCTTTGAAGATATTTGACATTTTAATATACATAATAAATTCATGTACATATATGTTGGAATAAACCCACAATTACCAATTAAAATTATATACATCAAGAGACTATATACTACTGTTTTATAATAATAAGCCATCTTCAAATTGTGAGTCAACTGAAAGTCAAATTGAAAGTCCAAAGTTGTTAGAAAACATTTTTAGAAAAGATTTTTTTAGCTAAGGAAAAGTAACAAGTCTTTTAGGAAAATAGAAGCTACTTTTATTTGCTGTGCAGCATTGGCTAGTTTGGAGAGATGAATATTGTTTTCTATGCCAATGACATTGACTTAGTTTTATGACAAAGAAGCTATTTACATTTGAGAAAAATGTAACTATATTTTTTCTATTATTTTTGCATGGTAAATATATAAGACAAGGAGGAAATTACACAATTACCTTAATTTGCATTTTTTATTCCCAAAATTATTTTCATAAAAACAACACAAGTAACTCAGAAGATTGCCTGGTATTCGGTGTAAGGACCTATTTAGAAACTCTCCCTGCCCCCCTTCCCCCAGGGGATTTACTTGGAAAAAGTCCCGGAAACCAGCTCCAGGTAACAAAGCCCAGAAAAAGGGTGGGTCAGGCCAGGTGGAGACATCTGATCAGTGGGGGGTTGCATACTGTCTCCTTAGCTACCAAGGAGTAGGGACCCCTGCCCTCTGGGAACCTTTTTGGTGCCAATCCTAATCAAGGTGTAATAGGCTGGTTCAAATGTCTACTAAGATAAATTGTAATTCAATTGGTCACCTAGCATCACTGTGGAGTTTCCTGTGTGTTACATTTTCATTGGCCACCTGTGCGTGGCCAGGCCCAACCACATGGCCTTTGCCCTTAAAAGCTAGTCTGTGAAACAGAGAAGGGTCGCCCTCTCTTGTAAGGGGTGCGGCCCCGAACATTCGGTTAGATTCTTGATGCTTGGCGCGAAATAAAGCTTTGCTTGACTTTCGCCTTATATCAGTCTTGCTCCTTTAATCACGGACCCATTATTGGGGTACCCAGTTTTTGGGGGACCCAACACTCGGTAACTATTATTTTTAAATGAGTTTCAATGATTATTTAATTTTCTTAAAATAGTTATATTATTTTTCCATTAACAGTAGTTAAAATATACAACAAAACCAAAATAAAGAAGCTGATTCTGAACCCATCTTTTCAGATAAATATAATCGCATTTGATCTTGTGTGGACACACACACACACATACAGCATTGCAGGTATATATACATTTATGTGAGAGCAAAGGCATATGTTTATCAACCATAAGTAACTGAAAATATAAATAATAATTGTTCTAAGTGCTGATATTATAGTATTTCTATAATTATTATATATGGTACAATTCCAATGAAGTTCTTCTAAGCTGTATGTTTTACTTGTTATCTTCCTTCTTGTCCTCTTTCAAATATTCTGTGTGTTCTTCTATATTCTGTGTCACCCATATGTGTATGTGTACATATGTGTGTATAGAGAGATATATATTGATACATATATGTACAAAAATATGTATAGAATGTGTTAGACCGTTTTGCCCAAAATACCATAATAAATACACTTTTCTAAATTTTTTTTTCAATGAATTATGTTATGGAGATCTCCCCAAGCATTCCTAAAACTTACAAAAATTATGGAGACCCCTAAAAAATTTTTGCAAATCAAGGGAATTTGATCATCACAAAAGATGACATAAATAAATAAATGAAAGCATTTTTCCCTCCCTCCCCAAAAAAATGGCAAAAGTAAATACAATCAACCTTATTAATAATTACTTTAATATAAATGGACCTAACAATCCAAAGGGGAAATATTGTGAAACTTGAAAAATACAAAACTAACAATAAGAGCTCAATTTTCCTTATAGAATATTGAAAAGTCAATATATTATAAAGATATAACAATTGTGAATGTATATATACTTAATAACAGAGCTTTAAAACATGAAGCAAAAATTGACAATACATATATGTGAAATAAACAAATCCACAATAATAGGTGGAGACTTTAAAAAAAATAAAGTTTGTTAAAGATATTATTTATTTATTTGATAGAGAAACTGCATTAGAGATAGGGGAAGGGGCAGAGGGAGAACAAGAGGGAAAGAATCTCAAGGAGACTCCACGCTGAGCAAGGAGCATGACAAGGCTCAATCCCACAACCCAGAGATCATGACCTGAGCTGAAACCAAAAGTCAGATGCTTAACCAACTGAGCCAGCCAGGGACCCCTTACTTCTCTGTTATTGATAAAGGGAACTTGACAAAAATAATGAGTAAGGATATAGAACATTTGATTAACACTATCAACAACCTTAATCTAATTAACACTTAAAAAAACATTATATCCACTAACTTCAAATTGCACATTCAGATACACATTCAGCAAGAATGACTATATACTGCACTTTATTTATTTTTTCAAAGATTTTAATTATTTATTTGACAGAGAGAGAGGGATCACAAGTAGGCAGAGAGGAAGGCAGAGAGAGAGGGGGAAACAGTCTCCCTGCTGAGCAGAGCGCCCCATGCAAGGCTTGATCCCAGGACCCTGAGATCATGACTGAGCTAAAGGCAGAGGCTTAACCCACTGAGTCACCCAGGTGCCCCTATGCTGCACTTTAAAATAAATTTCCATATATTTCAAAAACAAATAATCTTCCAAGGAATCTTTTCTGACTACAATAGAAATAAATTAGAAAGCAATAAAATACAACATCTAGAAATGTCCTCAAATGTCTGGAAATCAGACAAATTACATTTAAAGTCTTACAGGTAAAAATAATAATAAAGAAAATGGGAAAATATTTTGAACTGGATGATAATAAAAATAACGCATCAAAATTTAAAAAATTAAAGCAATTAACTACAGAAACACTTAAAGGGAAAAGCACAACTTTAAATGTTTCTATTGGAAAAAATGCCTAACATTACTGGTCAAATCTCCCCACCTTAAAAATTAGAAAAAGAACAATTAAACTCAAATAAGTAGAAGGATAGAAAATAAAGACATGATTAGAAATTAATATAATATAGAGCAGATGAAAAATAGAGAAAAATTAAGAAAGTCCAAAGTTGTTAGAAAACATCAAATGGCTCCTAGACTGAATGATAAGAAAAAAGGAAAGAGAACAAAATTATCAATACCAAGAATGAAAGAGTGGGCCCCACTAAAGGGCCATAAGGAAATTCAAAGTATAAGGGAATATTAGAACTTTATTGAATGTTAGATTAATACTGACAATTTAAATAAAAGAAAGAAATTCCTGAAAGACATAAATTACTAAAACTCATAACAAAAATAAATAGAAAGATCTTTTTTTTTTAAAGATTTTATTTATTTATTTGACAGAGAGAGAGATCACAAGTAGGCAGAGAGGCAGGCAGAGAGAGAGGAGGAAGCAGGCTCCCTGCGGAGCAGAGAGCCAGATGCGGGGCTCCATTCCAGGACCCTGAGATCATGACCTGAGCCAAAGGCAGCGGCTTAATCCACTGAGCCACCCAGGCGCCCCTAAATAGAAAGATCTTAATCCTTGTATTTCTATTAAAGGAACTGAAATCAAAATAAAAACTTTCCCACAAAGAAAATTCCAAGATCAGATTGCTATACTGTTGAATTTTATCTAATATTTAAGGAAGAAATAATATGAAGCCAAGATGTATACATTCCAGGAGGTAGATGAGTAAGCATCTCATTTTACTTGGCCAAGATTTCTCTGGTGCCAAAACCAGGCAAAGGTATCACAAAAATAAATTACAAAGTAATAGCTTCATGAACATCAGTGCAAATACTATAACAAAATATTAACAAACCTAATCCAACAATATATAGAAAGAATAATACATTGTAATCCAGAGGAATTCCACAAATGCAAATTTAACATACAAAAATGATCCTAGCATCCAAAAACATAAAGCTCTCTTAAAACTTAACAAGAGAACAATCTGATCAACAAACGGGACAAAAATTTTAACAGGCACCAGAACAAATAAGATACAAAGATGGCAAATGAGCATGTGAAAAGATGCTCTACATCATTTGAAAATTAACACAACAATGAGAAACCAATACAGTCTTATTAGTACGATCAAAACCCAGAACACTGACCACACTGAATACTAGTGAGGTAGTGGAGCAACTGCTGGTGAGAATGGAAAATAGCACAGCCACTTTGGAATATAGTTTAGCAGTTTCTTACAGGCAGAATCTAACCATATAATCCACCAATTGTGCACCAATCCTAGGGACTTCTATGAGTACATAGAAGTTGAAAACTTATATCCAAAACAAACAAGCAAACTAACTAACTAACTAACTAACTAATATCCTGCACACAAATATTTATGGTACCTTTACTCATAAAACCAAAACTTGGAAGCAATCAAGTATCTAAGATTCTTACAATAGGTGAATGAATAAATACACTGTGGTATATCCAGTGAATGGAATATTATTCAGTGTTAAAAATAAATGAGATTTCAATCCCTGAAAAGGCATAAGGGGGAATATTTTTAGTGGATATTGTTAAGCAAAATTTCAGTGTGAAAAGGTTTCATACTCTAGGATTCCACCTATATGACATTCTGGAAAATGCGAAACTATAGAGACAGTAAAAAGATAGTCGTTGCTCATGTACAGGCGGTGGGGGCTGAGGGTAGAGTAGAGGGCAGACAGACAAATCAGTCAAGCTAGGAGGTAACATTCAAACTATTCTGTACTATACTTAATGACATTATGTGTAGCAAAACCCATTAAAACTCCACAACAAAAAAATAAATCCTATGTGAACTATAGACTTTGGTTCATAATATTGTATCAATACTGAGTTATCACTTGTAACAAATGTCGTATGCCAGTGCAAGATGTTAATAGGGGAAACTACGGTTTGGGGAAGGAACATACAGGAACTCTATGTACTTTCTGCTCATTTTTCTGTAAACTTGTAACTGCTTCATGAAATAAGGCTAATTAATAGAAAAATTTTTTAAATCAGTCTGGTTTGCCATGTTACTAAATAAAGAAGGACATAGTTATTTCAACATATGAAGAAAAAATTTGACAAAATTCAACACTGTTTCATGTTAAACAGAAGATCTTTGCAAATTAGGAATACAGGTGTCAAAATCAGTTTCCCTTAAAACTGGTCTGGGATAGCGCTATACTTATAATGGGAATGCTTGAAAATCTATAACTAATACTTGACCAAGATAAGAATAAATTGTGCTAGCTAGTACTTTTTATTTTTTTATTTTTATTTTTTTAAAGATTTTATTTATTTATTTGACAGAGATCACAAGTAGGCAGAGAGGCAGGCAGAGAGAGGGAAGAAAGCAGGCTCCCTGCTGAGCAGAAACCCCGATGTAGGGCTCTATCCCAGGACCCCCATGATCACGACCTGAGCCGAAGGCAGCGGCTTAACCCCCTGAGCCATCAGGTGCCACTATTTTTTAATGTTTTATTGAAATTCCACCATTTTCCTGAAGACAGTCTATGCTCTTGTCTCCATTGTTTATTGAAAATGTGCAACATTAATGGTTTACACCTTATTTAAATGGTTACACAGTCTGCTTTTAAATACTTTCCCAGTTGGTTTTAGAAGATCCTTTTATCAACTTTGCTTTGGTCCCTCAGAATGCAAGGCATATCACATAGTTTGAAGATGAAGCACATTCTGCATGACTGAGAAAAATCTGTAGGGCCTGTGTTTGGAAGTTTTCTGAACCTTAAGATGATTTCCTGCACTTTCTTTTGCTGTACCATATCTTTATCTTTATGAACACCTTACATGAGTTTACCCTGTGGATGTTCTTTCAATTATTGACTGTTTAATTGCTGCAATTAGTAGTGTGAATTGGATAACTATAATACTCTTGACTCTATAGCATAAATAATTGCTAAGTCTTGATTTGGGTAAAAGATGAACGGCAGAATGGAGAATCTGTAAAGGCAAAGTGGCTTCTTGACAACCTCTGCTTTGGGACTACTAAAAAGAGGGAACACTTATCATTGGAAATTGGAGGTGGCGGATTCACAATAGGTGATCCAGAAGGTATCTAAATGCATTGAAAATAGATTCAATCAAAGGGGAAGGGAGACAGTTTTATGGCATTTTGGTTGCTTTTGGTTGCATTGGAGAAAACAAAAGTAACTGATAAATATCTCAAGGCTAAAACAAAACAAAATGAAACAAAAAAACCCCTGAAAATTCAAGGCTGCCAAAACTTCCAGATTATAGTTCACGAGCCTGTGTGTTAAAAAGAACAAACATGAGAGATAGGGAGATATCTTTTTAGATTAAAATGTGGTTCTCAGGGTCCCTGGGTGGCTCAGTGGTTAAGCCTCTGACTTCGGTTCAGGTCACGATCTCAAGGTCCTGGGATCCAGCCCCACATTGGGCTCCCTGCTCAGCGGGGAGCCTGCTTCCCCCACCCCTCCGCCTACCTCTCTGCCTACTTGTGATATCTGTCTGTCAAATAAATAAGTAAAATCTTAAAAAAAATGTGGTTCTTATCCAATAATAAATCACTGAAAAAACTTGAGGTCACAGATGGGAATTAAGAGAATTAAAACATGGGAATACTGACTCAAAAATCAACTTTGTGGGATACTATCAGTACCTTTCTCTTCAGCTGCTATTGAAATAGATTCTAACCAGTGATGATCAGAGAGCTATTTCCCTTGTTCTAGATATTACCAAATGAAACCACACATTTGGTCTTACTCAGGATTTTCATTAACTTCAAGTTTTGCAAAAATATAGCTAGATGGATAAACTCTCAGTCTGTTGAGTGAGATAAAAATGGAGGTATGTAATTTGTAGCCTGGGAAGGAAATTGTCCATAACCATCCTAAGCAATTAAATGGAATATTGTTTCTGAGGTTGTTGAAATTTGGAAAATGCAGACACATGTGGATTGATTTTATGATAATACCAAAGTATTCCCTAACTCTATGCCTTTGAACTATGTGATGTTTGATAAAAGATTCTATGATTAAAGAGGTTCCAGTTGCTTGGAATCCTTATGTGACCTTATTGTCAGAATAAGGTTACATAAAGCAAAATGATGTGACAGATGTTGTGAAGTACTTCCTTGCTTAGCTTCCCCAGAATGGGGTTGAATAGTGCAAAAATAGTTAGGATTTCAGAAGAAAGAAAACAATACAAATAAAATGGATGAAATAGCCTTGGGACAATTAAACCAGGTAAAAGTTTTCAGATAGTTAAAAAATGACTTAAAAAGAAGAAGATAGTTGGGGTAGCTATTAAAAATTTAATAAGTCACTATAAAAAAAAAACTGGTTTAGCTGCTCTACCAGCTCCTAATATTGCACAAAGACCATAAAGATTTTTTTAAATGATAACACAAAAGAGAAATCTAGAATCCCTTCAAGAATGATTCCAATTAAATAGTATTAAAGGGAGTGTTATAATTTTGAATGGCAGGATGGCTTAGGATCTCTTAGTACAACCCCATCAGGGAACCCAAGTCTATTTGGCTTGTCTAGTTATGGTGAAGAAATTTTTTGGAATTGTTAGACACTGGTGCATAAAGTACTGTCATAGCTAAACCTGCTAATCAAAACTTAAAGGGTGCCTGGGTGGCTCAGTGGGTTAAAGCCTCTACCTTTGGCTTAGGTCAAGATCCCAGGGTCCTGGGATAGAGCCCTGCATCTTATCTAGCTCTCTGCTCAGCGGGGAGCCTGCTTCCTCCTCTCTCTGACTGCTCCACCAACTTGTGATCTCTGTCTGTCAAAAAAATAAGTAAAATCTTAAAAAAAGGATGAACTTCGTCCTGGCTGAACAAATAATCCTAAAATTTATATGGAACCAGAAAAGACCTCGAATAGCCAAAGGAATATTGAAGAACAAAGTCAAAGTTGGTGGCATCACAATTCCGGACTTCAAGCTCTATTACAAAGCTGTCATCATCAAGACAGCATGGTACTGGCACAAAAACAGACACATAGACCAGTGGAACAGAATAGAGAGCCCAGAAATCGACCCTCAACTCTATGGCCAACTCATCTTCGACAAAGCAGGAAAGAATGTCCAATGGAAAAAAGACAGCCTCTTCAATAAATGGTGCTGGGAAAATTGGACAGCCACATGCAGAAAAATGAAATTGGACCACTTCCTTACACCACACACGAAAATAGACTCCAAATGGATGAAGGACCTCAATGTGAGAAAGGAATCCATCAAAATCCTTGAGGAGAACGCAGGCAGCAACCTCTTCGACCTCAGCCGCAGCAACATTTTCCTAGGAACAACGGCAAAGGCAAGGGAAGCAAGGGCGAAAATGAACTATTGGGATTTCATCAAGATCAAAAGCTTTTGCACAGCAAAGGAAACAGTTAACAAAACCAAAAGACAGCTGACAGAATGGGAGAAGATATTTGCAAACGACATATCAGATAAAGGGCTAGTATCCAAAATCTATAAGGAACTTAGCAAACTCAACACCCAAAGAACAAACAATCCAATCAAGAAATGGGCAGAGGACATGAACAGACATTTCTGCAAAGAAGACATCCAGATGGCCAACAGACACATGAAAAAGTGCTCCACGTCACTCGGCATCAGGGAAATACAAATCAAAACCACAATGAGATATCACCTCACACCAGTCAGAATGGCTAAAATTAACAAGTCAGGAAATGACAGATGCTGGAGAGGATGTGGAGAAAGGGGAACCCTCCTCCACTGTTGGTGGGAATGCAAGCTGGTCCAACCACTCTGGAAAACAGCATGGAGGTTCCTCAAAATGTTGAAAATAGAACTACCCTATGACCCAGCAATTGCACTACTGGGTATTTACCCTAAAGATACAAACATAGTGATCCGAAGGGGCACGTGTACCCGAATGTTTATAGCAGCAATGTCTACAATAGCCAGACTATGGAAAGAACCTAGATGTCCATCAACAGATGAATGGATAAAGAAGATGTGGTATATATACACAATGGAATACTATGCAGCCATCAAAAGAAATGAAATCTTGCCATTTGCGACGACGTGGATGGAACTAGAGCGTATCATGCTTAGTGAAATAAGTCAATCGGAGAAAGACAACTATCATATGATCTCCCTGATATGAGGACATGGAGAAGCAACATGGGGGGGTAGGGGGATAGGAGAAGAATAAATGAAACAAGATGGGATTGGGAGGGAGACAAACCATAAATGACTCTTAATCTCACAAAACAAACTGGGGGTTGCTGGGGGGAGGTGGGATTGGGAGAGGGGGAGCGGGCTATGGACATTGGGGAGGGGAGGCGAACCATAAGAGACTATGGACTCTGAAAAACAACCTGAGGGTTTTGAAGGGTCAGGGGTGGGAGGTTGGGGGAACAGGTGGTGGGTGATGGGGAGGGCACGTTTTGCATGGAGCACTGGGTGTTGTGCAAAAAGAATGAATACTGTTACGCTGAAAAAAAAATAAATAAATAAAAAGGGAAAAAAAAAATCTTAAAAAAAAAAAAAACTTAAACGGCAATAGAATTATGTTAGGATGATAGGATGATACAGCTTTAAGAGTTTGAAGTATGAGTAGGATAAAAGTAAGAATTTAAGAACAAACGTCTAAAAATTTAAGAAGAAATATTTCTGTTTTAGCCTCACCAGAGTATATTATTTTAATGGGAGTGATGTTTGAATGGGAGACTATATCCTTTTCCAAAGGATATTGGAAAATGGATGTTATTCAAATTTGCTCTTTGTTCTGTTTTAATATTTATGCCAGATAAGAACCATTTAAATTACCTATGCACACCCTAGTGGTTAATTTAAATCAATATCAGATAGCTTGAGAAGCATCAAGAAATTTCAGTTTAAAGATATATGCAAGTCTGTAAGTACCCACAAATTCTTTAACAGTCTAATATGGTCTTGGAGAAAAAGTGATGAGTCCAGGAGGTTAACTTTGGACTATATAGAACAACATGGTAGTTTGCCTTCAATAGCATCATTTCTGGTATTAATTTGAATTATGCAAGAAACTAAGAGAGATTGATACTCTGTGTTCAGAGGATTGGTAATCTGTGTTCAATCTGGCTAATGCTTACTTTTCAATAACTATTTCAAAAAACTTTTTAAAAAGTGTTTTTAAAAAGAAGAAAATAGGGGAAAAAAGCTAGAACTAATGTGCCATCATGTGAGACAAACTTTAATATATAATACACATTTAGAGCTTATTATAAAATTGTGCTTTCACAGGGATATTTAAATTCTCCTCCTTGTTGCCAGAGTCTTTAGAGAAGAAACTTATACTTAATTAATCTGGAAGTACTAATATTATTTTGAGGATATAATGTTCATTCACAAGCTGAAGATTAAGCTAAGATTAAATTACAAATTCTGATTAATCATATGATCTCCAGTGTATAGACAATTAATCTGACTGCAGTACATTTCCCAACAAAAATGAGAAAATTCTTAGGCAACTTCAATTAACAAATCAAATCCAACAATGTATAAAAAGAATTATCCATCATTATCAAGTGATGTTTATCCCAGGAATGGAAGGCTGGTTTAAGATTAGAAAAACAATTAGTATAATCTATCACATAAACAAGTTAAAAAGAGTAAATCATATGATCAAACCAATAGATATAGAAAACCTTTGATAAAATCCAACAATCATGAGAAAAATTTTTAGTAAAATAAATAATAGAGGGGTACCTAGGCAGCTCAATCAGTCAACTGCCTTGGCTTGAGTCATGATCTTGGGATCTGCTTCTCCCTCTCCATGCACCCCGCTTGGGCTCTCTCTCTCAAATAAATAAATAAAATATTTAAAAAAGAAAGAAGATAGTGTCTCAGCTGGAGAAAGGATGTATACAAAAAAACTGCAGCTAATATCATATGCTGAAAATCTTAAAGCTGACCTACTAAAATCACATACAATGCAAGGGTGACCCCTCTCATCAATTCTTTACAACATCATACTAGAAGTTCCTGTTGATACAATAAATCAAGAAAGGAAATAAAAGTTATGCAGATTAGGATGAAAGAAATAACTGTTTTTGTTTGTAGATATGGTCATCTATGTAGAAAATCCAAAAGAATCAATAAAAAAATTCCTGGAGCTAAAAAGGGATTATAGCAATACTGCAAGATAAAAGATGAATATACAAAAATCAATCACTTTCCTATATATCAACAATAAACAAATGAAATTTGAAATTAAAATTATGAAACATTTAAATTCTAGTTAGTTAATATATAGTGTAACATTAGTTTCAAGAGTAGAATTAGTGATTCATTTCTTACATATAACACCGAGGTATATGGGTGCTATATGTAAGTCCTCATCACAACAAATATCCTCTTTAATACCCATCACTCATTTAGCCATCCCCCCAACCACCTCCCTTCCAGCAACCCTCTGTTCTCTGTAGTTGAGAGTCTCTTATGATTTGCTTCCCTCTTTTTTTCTTTACCCTATGTTCATCTGTTTTATTTTTCAAATGCCACATATGAGTGAAATCATATAGTATTTGTCTTTCCTTGACTGACTTATTTCACTTAGCATAATACTGTCTAGTTCCAGACATATCATTGCAAATGGCAAGATTTCATTCTTTTTGATGGCTGTGTAATATTCCATTATATACATATACATTTTCTCTTCTTTATCCATTGATCAGTGGATAGACATTTGGGCTCTTACCATAATTTGGCTATTGTTGATAATGCTACTATAAACATCAGAGTACACATGCTCCTTTGAATCAATATTTTTTATCCTTTGGCTAAATACCTAGGAAAATAATTGCTAGGTTGTAGGGTAGTTCTATTTTTAACTTTTTGTAGAACCCCCATACTTTTTCCAGAGGGGCTGCACCAGTTTGTATTCCCACCAACAGTATAAAAAGGTTCCCCTTTTTCTTCATCCTTGCCAAAAACTTGTTTCCTCTGTTTTAATACTATAACTATAGTTAATAATTCAGCCATTCTGACGTGTGTGAGGTAGTATCTCATTGTGGTTTTGATTTGTATTTCCGTGATGACATATGTTGAGTGTTTTTTTCATGTGTCTGCTAGCCATTTGGAAGTTTTCTTTGGAAAAATTTCTAATCATGTCTTTTGCCCATTTCTTAACTGAATTTTTTTTTTGGGGGGGGTATTGAGTTTGATAGGTTCTTTATAGATTTTGGATACTAACACCTTATCAGATATATCATTTATAAATATTTTTCCTGTTCCAAAGGTTACCTTTTAGTTTTGTTGATTGTTTCCCAGATATCCCTCAGATCCTTGCCTTCACCCTGTCTGTGTCCTGGCCATGTGCTTACCTGGTAGTGCAGTGTAGTCATGCTAGTTGAGTTTCAAAACTCCAAACTTTAGGTTCCTGAAGTTGTGGCTTGGACCCACACTTGTCCTCAGAGGGAGGGTCTTGCTGAGCTCCGGTGGGTTTGTCCCAGAAGGGCAGTTGTACCAATGTGCAGGAGCTTGTAGTTTAGGGTAAATCACAGCAAAAGCCAGCATCCAGTTTATCTGTCCTCAGCATATGTCTCTGCCCCTATGCTAAGGAACAGGGAAGCATAACGGCACCCTCTGGCTCCTTTGTTCCCTGAGAGACAATGGGCAATGTCACCTCTCCTGGATGCACTCCAAGAAGGGGGAAATATCTCTCCCAGTGCATCCAATGGGATTCTCAGATCATGCTGGCCTCTGCCCTTCATTTCCATAGGTGTACCACAGTGCCTTCCAGGCGTCACACTGCCCATGGTATGGACTTCTAAAACTTCAGTCTTTGAACTCCACTGGTTGTAAAGTCTCAACAATTTGCCTTTCTCATTTTCCCAGTCAGTGGATTTGGGGTAGTATTTTTCTTGTGAGATCCCCTGTGCACTGCTTCGTCTCCCTTTTTGTCTCCCTTCCTCTCATCTCTTTGTGATCAGGTTTACCTTTCCTCCATAGCACTCAGATTTTCTCCCCCTCAAAATCATATCTTCACACATCCTACTTTCCACAATGTAACCTCTTCTCTTCCTCTAGTTGTGTGGTTTGTTCTCTTAGTCCTCAGATCTGTTTCCTTGGTGTTCAGAATGATTTGATATTTATCTAGTTATGTTTGAGGAACAAGGCAAGCATAGGGTCCTCCGACTATGCCATCTTAACTACTATAAAAGTCTGATGAACAAAATCAACTGAGTAAGTGGAGACATATTCCATGTTCTTGGATAGGAAGATTCAATGTAAAGATGTCAGTCCTACTCAATTTGATCTGTAAATTCAATGTAAATCTCAATCAAAATCTAGTTACTTTGTAGAAATTGACAAACTGTCTCCAAAGTTTATATGAAGAGGCAAAAGATCCACAATATCCAACACAGTATTGAAGGGGAAGAAAGTTTGAGGGCTAATGGTTCCTGACTTCAAGACATACTACAAAAGTACAATTACCAAGTCAGTGTGGTATTGGCAAAAAATAAGCAAATAGATCAATGAAACCCAAAAGAGGACCTAGAAATTAAACCACAAAAATATAGACAAGTGATCTTTGACAAATGAGCAAAAGCAATACAATGGAACAAAGATAGTCTCTTCAACAAAGAATGCTAGAACAACTAGGCATTTATATGCAAAAACAAAAACAAAAATAATTTAGACACAGACTTCACTCCTTTCACAAATATTAACTCAAAATGGATCATAGACCTAAATGTAAAATGCACAACTATAATACTGCCAGAAGCTGTCATAGAAGAAACCTTAGATGACCTTGGATAATGACTTTTTAGATTCAATGCCAAAAGCATAACACATAAAATAAAAATGTATGTTAGACTTCACTGCAGTTAAAAACTTCTGCTCTGTGAAAAATAATGCCAAGAGAATAAAGATGCCATACAGAATGGGAGAAAAAATTTTCAAAAGATATATCTGATAGAGGGGATTTATCTAAAATTCATAAATAATTCAAAACTGAACAATAAAACAATATTATTCAAAATGGACCATATCCTTAACACCTCAGCAAAGATACCACAATAAAGAAGTTATACAGATGGCCAATAGCATATGAAAAGGTGTTCTATATCATATGTCTCCTGGGAAATGCAAATTAAAACAATGAGATGCTGCTACATATCTATTAGAATGGCCAAAATCTGGAACACTGACAGTACCCTACACTGGTAAAGATGTGGTACCACAGGAACTCTCATTCATTGCTGGAGGGAACGCAAAATGGTACAGCCACTTTGCAAGACAATTTGGTAGTTTCTTTCTTTTTTTCCTTTTCTAAAAATTTTATTTATTTATTTGGTGGGGAAGGGCAGAAAGAGAGGGAGAGCCAGTCCCAAGCAGATTCCACTATAAGCATGGAGCCTGACATGGAGCTTGATCTCACTACCCTGAGATCACAACCTAAACCAAAACCAAGAGTAAGGACACTTAAACACCCAGGCACCCCTGGTGTTTTCTTATCAAGCTAATCATACTATGCTGCCTAGATGACTTGCTCTTTGGCATTTACTCAGAGGAGTGGAAAACTTACGTCCTTACAAAAAACTGAATATGTGTGTTTATAGCAGCTTTATTCATAATTGCCAAAACTTGAAAGAAACAAAGATGTCCTGCAAGTGAATGGATTAATAAACTGTGTTACATCCAGAAAATGGAATATTATTCAGTACTAAAAAGAAATAAACTATCAAACCATGAAAGGTTATAGAGGAAATTTAAATGCATATTTTTAAGTGAAAGAAACCATTCTGAAAAGGCTACATAATATATAACTCTAACTCTAAGACATTTTTAGAAAAGGTAAAGCTGTGAAAATAACAAAAAGATCATTGGTTGATAGGGGTTGATGGGTCGGTTGGGAGTGATGAATAAGTGGAACACAAAGAATTTTTAGGGCAGTGAGAATGCTCTGTATGATATCAGCAGAATGGAATCAGTATCATTTATACATGTATCCAAACCCGTAAAATTCACAAAATCAATAGTGAACCATACTGTAAACTATATACGTAGGGTGATTGTGATGTGTGCGTGTAGGTTTGTTGATTGTAACAAATGTACTGCTCTCATGATGTGGATAATTCAGGAGACTATGCTTGCATAAGGGAAGTCTTTGTACCGACCCCTCAATTTTGCTTTAAATCTAAACTGCTCTTAAAGTCTTAATAATAAAGAAAAATAAATCACAAGTCCTGTTTACGGGACGCCGTAGGGTGTTTGGGAATAATATGTTCCTTTCTGTCCTGTGATATAGTAGGATAATGTCATGCTTTCTTTTCTCTTCAAATAATACTTCTCAAAATTGCCCACATCCTTTAGTCCATCCTTTTCTTTTTCATAGAAAATCACACTTTCAGAAATGTGTACAAATGTATACACTTCATTTTCTTTTTTTACAGAAACTTACAGTAGTGTAACTTAATATAGTCAAATGTAAAATTGACTTTGACTTGAAGTCAAAGAGAAAATCATACCCTATTTTAGTAGTATATTTTTACAACAAAATCAAGCAAAATTTTTATTTTTCTTCGTGTGAAATTTATAGATGAAGTAAAATTTGCCAAAATTTACATTTTCATTGTCTGCCAAATATGCATAAACAAAGTCTAGTTTGTGTTCTTAAAAGATATTTATGTTTTCTGTGGTTTCATTAAAATCCTCATAGAAACGAGATAATTTGAAACTAAATATTTTTCAAGTAAAAGTATTTAAGAACTAGGGAAAATATTTTTTGGTTGTATGATTTAATCACTTTACATGTTCCAGAAAGCATGACATTTGGTAATGTATGGCAGAATAAGCTCTATACTTGTATTAGTTTTCTATGGCTACCAAAGCAACTACTGTAAACTGAATGGCCTAAAGGAACAGAAATTTATTTTCTCACAGTTCTGGAGGATGGAAGTTCAAGATGAAGGCATTGGAAGCAGCATGCTCCCTCTGAAAGCTCTAGGGAATAATTCTTCCATGCAGTTTCCTAGCTTCTGTTGGTAGCTGGCAATTCTTGGTATTTCTCGACTTATAAATGCATAATTCTAATCTCTGCCTCTGCGGTCACATGACATGCTCCTTGTGTCTGTACATCTCTGTATCTTTACATGGCTTTCTTATAAGGACAACAGTTATGAGATTTAGGGTATATTCTCTAATCCAGTATGCCTAATTTCAAGATAATCATTACATTTGCAAAGACCTAATTTCCAAACGGGTTCATATTTTGAGATTCTAGAAATATGTGAATGGGGGGGGGGGATACTAGTCATCCAGAACAATACTAAAGGTACCAAACATCTGTTTTCAAAATCCCTTTGGTTGTTTGCCATAGGACATTTTAGTTGCAATTTTTGAGTCAGGAAATGAACTGTATGCAGTTTTAGGAAGCAATAAAAAGAATAGTATAATGATGCAGATTCATGTATGTGGTATATCCAAGCTAATCTGCCACTATTTTTCCCCCTGAATATTGGTATTTCTTTGGGAAGGAAAACTTTTCATTTATTTTAAGAAATACTTGACTGGAGAGACAAGATGGTGGGGAAGTAGGAGGAGGCGCCTTTTCAACCTGTACCCTTAAGTGAGCTGATAACCTACCAAAGAACTCTGATCGCCCATGAAATCAGCCTGAGATCAGAATTATACACGTCTGGATCTCTACGGGAGCAGAAGACGCCAGTGGGAAGGTAAAGGGGAGTGGGAACGTCGGACTGACATCGGAAGATAAACAAAAGGGGGAGGGAGCCACCAGAGGAGACCGATTGGAAACTAATACCCCAATACAAGAGCGCCCTGTGACTGGGGACCAGCACTAACTTGGAGTCTGGTTGAAAGCACTCAAAAAGAGCAAAAGATCACGGGGGTAAATTGTGGGAATTGGGGCGGTTAGGGAAAAGGGCTTAAGTCCACGTACCCAGGACAGCCTACCCTGGCACTGAGCCAGAGAGAGTGTGGCGGAGAAACCAGGTCTTGGTCCCTGAGCCGCCAGCGCGCCCGAGAACACGTGGGGTCCGGCTCCTGTAAGGGGCTGGGAGCCTCGCCAGATGGCAGAACCTGAGACATGTGCACCCCACATCCTCTCCCAGGTGAGGTGCGTGCCATCCTGGTGCTCTTAGACCCGGTGTGCACCACCTGGTGCTCTCAGACCACGAAGGACCAGGCGCAGCCTGGTGCTCTCGGACAGAAAAGACCAGGCACTCCCAGCCGGGCCAGCAGGAAAATCTCAGTGTGCAATCGCTGCTTGGAACCTCTCTGGCAGTCTGGAACTGCCCAGATAGCTGCCGCCGCCGTGGTTTTGGGTACAAGGAGGAGATCCTGCACCCCCAGGGACCGCGACTCAGAACCTACTCTGCCAGCAGCTCTGCAACACCCAAGGGGAACAATCTGAAGCTTCTTTCTGAGAGGGAGGGCGGGGTGCAGTTTGCTTTCCTCTAAACCTCCAAAAACCATCACTCTCAAGGTGAGAGAAAAAAAAAACAATGAACAAACAAACATGAAAACATCCAGAGAACAAAAGCCTAAAAAACCGGTTTCCTCAGAGCCCACCCCCTTGAGGGGGGCAGGAGGACTTAACTCAGGGAACATCATTGACTGAAAACCCACGTGGCAGGCCCCTCCCCCAGAAAACCAACCAAGAAGGAAGAAAAAAACAAGGATGACAAAAGAACAACCACCACTACTTCATAGATATAACTTTTATTTTTAACTCGTTCCCACTATTCTGGTTCATTTTTTTTAAATATAGATAAATTTTTTAACGTATTTACCATCACAGTGAGATGTCCAATACATCAAATTCCATAATAACCTTTTTTTTTAATATTTTATTTATTTAACAGAGAGAAATCACAACTAGGCAGAGAGGCAGGCAGAGAGAGAGGAGGAAGCAGGCTCCCTGCGGAGCAGAGAGCCCGATGCGGGGCTCGATCCCAGGACCCTGAGATCATGACCTGAGCCGAAGGCAGTGGCTTAATCCACTGAGCCACCCAGGCGCCCCCCATAATAACCTTCTAACCTGAACTTTTTGATACATACACTCGTGTTTTTCTTTTGCTTTTCTATTTTTTAAATTTTTTAAAAAAATTTAGTTTAGTTTAGTTTATTCTTTTTTAATTTTTAATTTCTAATATTCATATAGAGTAAAACTTAGGGTAACCCCCTTTCCCCAATGAATGCTACCCCTATAGGTAAACCAATTTTTAATCCCTCTTTATCTTAGGAAAGTTGAGGCCTTTAACAAAGATATCAAGATACATCCAGGAAGAATCAAAATAACCTTCCCCACCACACTGAGAATTTATAACCACTCTCCCATCTTTTCCTTCCACCAGTGTTTCTGTGCATTTGTGTTTGTCCTGATAGTATATGAATCTTATACTTGGGGTTCTTTTTGACGAGGTTCTTCCTTTTTTTTTTTTTTTTTTTTTGCTTATATATATATATTTTTTTCTCTTGTCATATACTTTTATCAGTCTTTTTGTTTGTCTGTTTTTGTTTGTATACTTCATAAATCTTACCTTGGAGCCCATTTGGGCTGAGCCTTCTCTTTTATCTTCCCTTTTTTTCCTGTCTCTCTATCTCTCTCTCTTTCTTTTTTTTGTTTTTTAATTTCTTTTTCTTTTCTTTTTTCTCTCATTTGGGTGGGGAATCTTGATTGCTCAGAGGCGTTCCAGGGTGCGCCTTGACTGTACCACAGTCGATACATCCAGCTACATACGTTCTGTCATCTCTCACCAAAATGACTAGGAGGAGGAATGCCCAAAATACATGCCAAAAATACAGAGGATGGGCCTTCTGCAACAGAGCTATTGGCTATTGACACAGACAATATGTTGGAAAAGGAATTCAGGCTAACAATTATCCAGGCAATAGCAAGGTTGGAGAAAGCCATGGATGACCAAACAGAATTGATTAGGGCAGAACTGAAAGACACCAGGGATGATGTTCACAATGTTAGGGCAGAACTGAAAGCCACCAGGGATGATGTTCACAAAGCTCTCAATGAGTTCCAACCTAATCTAAATTCTCTAAAAGCTAGGGTAACTGAGACAGAAGATAGAATTAGTGATCTGGAGGACAAACAGATAGAGAGAAAGGAACAGAAGGAAGCCTGAAACAAACAGCTAAGAAGCCACAAATACAGAATCAGGGAAATAAATGATGCCATGAAACGTTCCAGCGTCAGAATTATTGGAATCCCTGAAGGGGAGGAGAAAGAAAGAAGCCTAGAAGATAGAGTGGAACAAGTTCTACATGAAAATTTTCCCAATCTCGCAAATGGAACCAGTGTTCATGTGCTAGAGGCAGAAAGGTCTCCCCCCAAGATTATAGATTCTAAAAAAACATCTAGGCACCTGATAGTAAAATTGAAAAATCATAATTGTAGATACAATCTCTTGAAAGCTCCTAGGCCAAAGAGGCTCCTTACCTACAGAGGAAAGCCCATCAGAATAACATCAGACCTGTCCACAGAGACCTGGCAAGCCAGAAAGGGCTGGCAAGATATATTCAGGGTACTAAATGAGAAGAACATGCAGCCAAGAATACTTTATCCAGCAAGACTGACATTCAAAATGGATGGAGAGATAAAGAGTTTCCAAGACCGGCAAGGCTTAAAAGACTATGCAACCACCAAGCCGACACTGCAAGAAATTTTAAGGGGAGGGTTCTATAAGAGAGAAAAAATCCTAAAAATATCATTGAACAGAAATATAGAGACAATCTACAGAAATAAAGACTTCAAAGGTAACACGATGTCAATAAAAACCTATCTATCAATAATCACTCTCAATGTGAATGGCCTAAATGCGCCCATAAAATGACACAGGGTTGCAGATTGGATAAAACGACAGGACCCATCCATATGTTGTCTACAAGAGACCCATTTTGAACCTAAAGATACACCCAGACTGAAAGTGAAGGGATGGAGAAGCATCTTTCATGCCAATGGGCCTCAAAAGAAGGCTGGGGTAGCGATCCTCATATCAGATAAATTAAATTTTAAACTAAAGACTGTAGTCAGAGATACAGAAGGACACTACATAATTCTTAAAGGGACTATCCGCCAAGATGATCTAACAATTGTAAATATCAACACCCCCAATATGGGAGCAGCCAATTACATAAGAAAACTATTAATCAAGATAAAGAGTCATATTGATATGAATACATTAATAGTAGGAGATCTTAACATGCCTCTCTCAGTAATAGACATCATCCAAACAGAAAATCAATAAAGAAACAAAAGCATTCAATGACACATTGGACCAGATGGACCTCATCGACGTATACAGAACATTCCACCCTAAAAAAACAGAATACTCATTCTTCTCAAGTGCACATCGAACCTTCTCCAGAATAGATCACATACTGGGCCACAAATCAGGACTCAACCGATAACAAAAGACTGAGATTATTCCCTGCATATTCTCAGATCACAATGCTTTAAAACTGGAGCTCAATCACAAGGAAAAGTTCGGAAGGAAGTCAAACACCTGGAGGCTAAAGACCACCTTGCTTAAGAATGCTTGGATCAACCAGGAGATCAAAGAAGAACTTAAACAATTCATGGAAACCAACGAGAATGAAGACACTTTGGTCCCAAACCTATGGAATACAGCAAAGGCAATAATAAGGGGGAAATACATAGCCATCCAAGCCTCCCTCAAAAAAATTGAAAAATCCAGAATACAACAGCTGTCTTTACACCTTAAAGAGCTGTAGAACCAACAACAAATCAAACCAACTCCACACATAGGACGGGAAATAATCAAGATTAGAGCAGAGATCAATGAGGTAGAAACGAGAGATACAGTAGAACGTATCAATGAAACTAGAAGCTGGTTTTTTGAAAGAATCAATAAGATTGATAAACCCTTGGCCACACTAATCCAAAAGAAAAGAGAGAAAGCCCAAATTAATAAAATTATGAATGAAAAGGGAGAAATCACAACTAACACCAAGGAAATAGAAACAATCATCAGAAGTTATTATCAACAGTTATATGCCAATAAGCTAAGCAACCTAGATGAAATGGATGCATTCCTGGAAAACTATAAAATCCCAAAATTGAACCAGAAAGATATTGACAACCTGAATAGAACTATATCTAGTAACGAGATTGAAGCAGTGATCAAAAACCTCCCAAAAAACAAGAGCCCAGGACCTGACAGATTCCCTGGGGAATTCTATCAAACTTTCAAAGAAGAAATAACACCTATTCTCCTGAAGCTGTTTCAAAAAATTGAAGCAGAAGGAAAACTTCCAGACTCTTTTTATGAAGCCAGCATTACCCTGATCCCCAAACCAGGCAAAGACCCTACCAAAAAGGAGAATTTCAGACCAATATCACTGATGAATATGGATGCTAAGATTCTCAACAAGATCCTAGCGAACAGGATCCAACAGTATATTAAAAAGATTATCCACCATGACCAGGTGTGATTCATCCCTGGGTTACAAGGATGGTTCAACATTCGCAAATCAATCAATGTGATAGAACAAATCAATAAGAGAAGAGAGAAGAACCACATGGTCCTCTCAATTGATGCAGAAAAAGCATTTGACAAAATCCAGCATCTGTTCCTGATTAAAACGCTTCAAAGTATAGGGATCATTCCTGAACATCATAAAATCTACCTATAAAAGACCCACAGCAAACATCATCCTCAATGGGAAAAAGCTTGTAGCCTTCCCGTTGAGATCAGGAACACAAGGATGCCCACTCTCACCACTCTTGCTCAACATAGTACTAGAAGTCCTAGCAACAGCAATCAGACAACAAAGAGAAATAAAACGTATCAAAATTGGCAATGAAGAAGTCAAACTTTCTCTCTTCGCAGATGACATGATTCTTTATACGGAAAACCCCAAAGACTCCACCCCCAAACTACTAGAACTCATACAGCAATTCAGTAACATGGCAGGATACAAAGTCAATGTACAGAAATCAGTGGATTTCTTATACACTAACAATGAAAATACAGAAAGGCAAATTAGAGAATCGATTCCATTTACTCTAGCACCAAGAACCATAAGATACCTGGGAATAAACCTAACCAAAGAAGTAAAGGATCTGTACTCGAGGAACTACAGAACACTCATGAAAGAAATTGAAGAAGACACAAAAAGATGGAAGACCATTCCATGCTTTTGGATCGGAAGAATAAACATTGTTAAAATGTCTATACTGCTTAGGGCAATCTATACTTTTAATGCCATTCTGATCAAAATTCCACCAGTATTTTTCAAAGAGTTAGAGCAAATAATCCTAAAATTTGTATGGAATCAGAAGAGACCCCGAATTGCTAAGGAAATGTTGAAAAACAAAAACAAAACTGGTGGCGTCACATTACCTGATTTCAAGCTTTACTACAAAAGCTGTGATCACCAAGACAGCGTGGTACTGGCATAAAAATAGACACATAGACCAGTGGAACAGCGTGGGGAGCCCAGATATGGACCCGCAACTCTATGGCCAAATAATCTTCAACAAAACAGGAAAAAATATACAGTGGTAAAAAGACAATCTCTTCAATAAATGGTGCTGGGAAAACTGGACAGCTATATGTAGAAGAATGAAACTCGACCATTCTCTTACACTGTACACAAAGATAAATTCGAAATGGATAAAAATATCTCAATGTGAGACAGGAATCCATCAGAATCCTAGAGGAGAACATAGGCAGTAACCTCTTCGATATCAGCCACAGCAACTTCTTCCAAGATATGTCTTCAAAAGCAAAGGAAACAAAAGCGAAAACAAACTTTTGGGACTTCATCAAGATCAAAAGCTTCTGCACAGCAAGGGAAACAGTTAACAAAACAAAGAGGCAACCCACGGAATGGGAGAAGATACTTGCAAATGACAGTACAGACTAAAGGTTGATATCCAGGATGTATAAAGAACTCCTCAAACTCAACACACACAAAACAGATAATCATATCAAAAAATGGGCAGAAGATATGAACAGACACTTTTCCAATGAAGACATACAAATGGCTATCAGACACATGAAAAAATGTTCATCATCTCTAGCCATCAGGGAGACTCAAATTAAAACCACATTGAGATACCACCTCACACCAGTTAGAATGGCCAAAATTAGTAAGACAGGAAACAACATGTGTTGGAGAGGATGTGGAGAAAGGGGAACCCTCTTACACTGTTGGTGGGAATGTAAGTTGGTGCAGCCACTTTGGAGAACAGTGTGGAGATTCCTCAAGAAATTAAAAATAGAGCTTCCCTATGACCCTGCAATTGCACTACTGGGTATTTACCCCAAGGATCAGATGTAGTGAAAAGAAAGGCCATCTGTACCTCAATGTTTATAGCAGCAATGGCCATGGTCGCCAAACTGTGGAAAGAACCATGATGCCCTTCGATGGACGAATGGATAAGGAAGATGTGGTTCATATACACTATGGAGTATTATGCCTCTATCAGAAAAGATGAATACCCAACTTTTGTAGCAACATGGATGGGACTGGAAGAGATTATGCTGAGTGAAATAAGTCAAGCAGAGAGAGTCAATTATCATATGGTTTCACTTATTGTGGAGCATAACAAATAACATGGAGGACACGGGGAGATGGAGAGGAGAAGGGAGTTGAGGGAAATTGGAAGGGGTGGTGAACCATGAGAGACTATGGACTCTGAAAAACAACCTGAGGGTCTAGAAGGGGTGGGAGGTTGAAGGTTGAGGGAACAAGGTGGTGGGTATTAGTGAGGGCACGTGTTGCATGGAGCACTGGGTGTGGTGCAAAAACAATGAACACTGTTATGCTGAAAAGAAAAAAAAAATAAAGTGATATATGTTAAAAAAAAAAAGAAATACTTGACTGTATCATTAGAGACTTGTGAGAGTCAGTGTATATAGGTGATTTCTTATTCCCTTCTCTACCATGCCAATTTCAAAGTATTCTTTTTATATATTGTACAGTATGCTATGTCTTTGTCCTAATGCCATTGTGTATGTCCTTCCATTGATAATAAAATAACCCAGTTATTAACCTTTTTTGTTAGTGATAGCTGAGTCTTGACAGTGTTGAAATTGTAATAATCTTCATTTTCTTTTTTTTTTAAGATTTTATTTATTTATTTGACAGAGAGTGCAAGATCACAAGTAGGTAGAGAGGCAGGCAGAGAGAGAGGGAAGCAGGCTCCCTGCTGAGCAGAAAGCCCGATGTGGGACTTGATCCCAGGACCCTGAGATCATGACTTGAGCTGAAGGCAGGCACCCAATCCTCATTTTCATTGTGTAAACTCTTAGAAAACATTGCTCTAATAGTCATGGTGACTTAAAGACACTAGCATTACTGCATTACGAGGCACAAAAGTTAATCCACAAAGAATCACAACATACTTAAACTGCATCACTTAGAATGATGCAATAATGGATGATTCACTATGTGAATAGTAAATCATGGTTACCAATATCAACAGTTTGGTAGAAAGAGTGACTATGACTATGGAAGGTGTATAATCTATGTCATCTGTTTGATATTAAAAACAGTGTTGCTTTCAGTCCCTATATTTGGCTTATCATATGGGTTTTCATGGTATTTCACAAACATCTACATTGGCTACTGAAAACTTTTGCAGCCTAAGTTTCCTGGGATTCAAGACTTTGAATATTAAACTTATAGTCTAGACAAATCAAGACAATTGATCATCCTTCCTAGGGCCTCAATGTTCAAATGGTGCTGCGTCATCATGCTGACTAGAGACTGAGTCAAAAGCTCATGACTGCTACCCAGCAGCAATTTCTGGGATTTTGGACTAGAACTGAGTCTACTAACAATATATAACCTTTGAATGACAGCTAGTGGGTTATTTTCTGGCTTTATTAAAACTCCTTTGTTAATATAACAAAAAATATTTTGAAATAATGTTTAACATGTCATGGATTATATCATGACAGCACTTCATTATAAAATGAAATGTGAAGAAGAGTTCTCTTATTAAACAGGTATATCATATTTAGGATATTGTTACAAGCACTACACATAGGAATACTTACTGCTTTTATGAAGAGGTGACTGCATGACTTTGGGTTCTACATTAGATACCTCTGAGGAGTTACCTAACTCCAAATCTAAATAGTTCCTTCTCTATGATCAGTATCTGAGGGTGCTACATAAGCAGTATGATTTAAAGGCCGTAGTTCAAGGGTGGGTTGACAAGAATTAATTTGGAAAAGAGTTTCATTGCTGCAGTTAATAGCTGTACCTTAATCGAAGAAGGAAAAGCCAAATCTACTCAATAAAGTATATGATATATGATATAAAGTATATGATAAATCTTTAAAAAGCAAGGCTTTTAACCTTTTTTATATGATAAACCTTTAAAAAGCAGAGGCTTTTAACCCACTGAGCTACCCAGGCGCCCCTAAATCTGCACCTGGGTAGCTCAGTGGGTTAAAAGCCTCTGCCTTCGGCTCAGGTTATGATCCCAGGGTCCCAGGATCGAGCATCGCATCAGGCTCTCTGCTCAGCGGGAATCCTGCTTCCTCCTCTCTCTCTGCCTGCTTCTCTGCCTACTTGTGATCTCTCTCTCTGTCAAATAAATAAATAAAATCTTTAAAAAAATAGGCAGATTTCACAGCAATATTCCTAGTGACATCCTGAAGCACTAGATGGTAATAATAATGATATGGTATGGATTTTAGTAATAACTGGGTGGTAGTCAACAGATTAACAGTGTGGTTTAAAATGGGTCTTAGATAAGCAGAAAAATGAATTTCAATTTGGGTTGACACATTATAAAATGTGGTGGGCTTAAAGGGAGAAAAGCAAAGGAATATATTAATAATCTCAAAAGGACCCCTTTTCTGACTTCAGAAGGGGACTGAAACCAGTAAGTGGATGCCCTTATTTATTTTTTCAAAGAATTCTCTTCTGTATATGAAATGATTGGCATGAAGATATTTAATCATTGAAATAAAGGGAGAGAAAAAAAAAACTCACTAATTTAAGCCACCACAAATCTTGAAATGTTATAATTTTTCAAACAGAAAAATCTAAGCACAGCTATAGGCTACCTACTGAGAGTGTCTTAGCTTAGGCTACTATAACAAAATAGACTGGGGAGCTTAAATAACAGATATCTATTCCCCCACAGTTCTGGAATCATAGAACTCCAAGATCAAAGTGCCAGTAAATTAGGTTCCTGGTAAGATCCTCTTTCTGGCTTGCAGAGTTTCCCTCTTCCTATAACCCTGCATGGCAGCAAGTAAAACCTCTGGTGTCTCTTCTTCTTCTTTTCTTAAGATTTTATCTATTTATTTTAGAGAGGGAGAGACAGAGAGAGAGAGAGAGAGCACACATGCACATGAGCTGGGGGAGGGGCAGAGGGAGAGAATCTCAACCAGACTCCATGCTGAGTGTGGAGCCTGATACAGGGCTCAATTCCACAACCCTGAGATCACAACATAAGCCAAAACCAAGAGTCAGGCACCTAACCGACTGAGGCATTCAACTACCCCTCTACTTTTTGTAGAACTACTCCATCCATGAGAGTTCCACCCTTATAACCTCATCCAAACCTAGTTATTATACAAAATGATTCGCCTCTGAATATAATCACATGAGGGTTAAGGGTTCAAGATATGAATCTGGGGAAATGAGGGTTGGGACACAAACCTTTAGACCATAATAGAGATTCAAAATTGGCCATAGCTGGCCTATTACACATGGCTCCAGATGATAAGAATAGGTCTTTCCAAGGATATACACTGATTCAGATTTGGATTTGCATACCCAGGAACTGAAGCAAGTGTTCCAAATACTACTATAGGTCTGGAGCCAAAATTTTCCAATCTGGATTCCCTATTAATATATCACATGATCAAAGAATCTTTTTTTTACTATAGGTACAGTACAAAAATGGGCTAAGAAGCATCATATACACTGGATTTATCATATACTTTATTATCTACCAATATAGTGGACTGACTGAGAATTGCAGTGGGTAATTGAAACACCCTTTTACTAAATTAGTAAGTGGAGGAGAGATGAGGAGCTGAAGGAGTGACTTGCATGACTGAATAAATGTTTTAATCTGTACAGAAATATGGTAATCATCCTGAGTAGTTTTAGAGGTATTATAAGAAAGCTATGGAAAAGGGGTGGGGATGACTCAAGATCTTACATAAACTTCTTCTTTACTACTAAAATTTTAATTTTCTCTCTGCCTGGTCCTATACTGTTGAGATCTAAATTGCATATAAAATTCCAAAGGAGGGACACCTGGGTGGCTCAGTTGGTTATGCGACTGCCTTCGGCTCAGGTCATGATCCTAGCGTCCTGGGATCGAGTCCCATATCGGGCTCCTTGCTCGGCAGGGAGCCTGCTTCTCCCTCTGCCTCTGCCTGCTTCTCTGCCTACTTGTGATCTTTCTCTCTCTGTCTCTCTCTCTCTGACAAATAAATAAATAAAATCTTAAAAAAAAATTCCAAAGGAAGGCTCAATTACTAAACATGCTAAACAAAAATAACAAATGATACATTAGAAGGCAAAAATATAATCAGAGATGATCAGGATTATTTAAAAGGGGTGTAACTTTAACAAAAGTTTTGTAAATATATATATACACATATCATACTCTTAGATGCAAACATTAAACATATACATATATATGTATATATATATTTCCTAAGTTAAATATATAAATTTAAACAAATCCAAGAACAGTTTCAAGAGGACATTTTTGAAACTTAACAGAATATTTACAAAATATGGAAAAAGAAGATATGATTGCAGAACAGTTTGAAAGAAAAGATGGGACTGTTAGGCCATTTTCCTTTCAGAAACTAAACTTTCATGTGCTTGGGTGGCTCAATTTGTTGAGCATCTGCCTTCAGCTCAGGTCATGATCCCGGGGTCCTGGGATGGAGTCCTGCATTGCAGGGGTTGGGGGGGAGTTCCCTGCTCAGCTGGGAGTTGGCTTCTCCCTCACCACCCCCGCCAACGACTTGTACTCTCTTTCTCAAAACTAAATAAATAAATAATCCTTTTTTAAAAAACGAAACTTTAAAACTAAACTCTTTTAAATCAAAAATACTTAAAATTCTCTTTTATGGAGGCAAACAAAAAAATGGAGAACTCAGAACATAATCAGTTAGGTATACAACTTAATATCTCTTGATTATGCACACTTTCAACAGAATTTAGTGTATAATGTTATTTGATAAAATTTTATTTTAATTACAGTGATTTGGGGGAATATTGAGTTTCATCCATCTCATATCACTTGTTCTCATTATAATGTGCTTTGGTATCAACTCAGACACTTGTAAAAATATACTCCCTAAGATTTCATGACTAGAGACTGCTTCATCTGTATAACCAATCACATGTTTCTGATAGCATGGGGTTATGATCTCTGCATGGACAAATGCTGTTCTATATCACACTCCAAACTAAAAATTACATGAATAAGAGGAGATATATAGGATATAATTATGTGAGAAAAATAACAGAGTTGACAACTTTAGTAACTTTGAAACTCAGAAAAATTTACAGTGGAAAATATTGACATATTATAATGTATACAAACAAAAATTGCAGTGAATTCAGTGAAGATAACAAAACTCAAATAAAAAATACAATAGAAAAGAAAGTATTTTTTCTATCAATAGGTGAATAAGTGTTGCCATAGTATTATATCACTGTAATTTATAAGAAAGTGATCAAACTATTAATACCCCAAGTGGAAAAAACTAACAATTGAGTTAAATAGATGAAATCCAAATTAAAAAAAAAAAACTGTTCTCTCTGATAAAGAATTGCAAATTAAAGAAATTTTGAGATCTATTTTACATCCATAAAATAAAAAATTAAAACTAAATTAAAATTTTGTCAAAGAAAAACTATTTATTAACTGTTACAGAAACCTGATGAAATATTTTATAAACTTATGGACATTCTTAAGAAAATATATAATAAAATTATAGGTAATTTAAAATATAATGATGACATCTAAAATATAAGCAAAAAAAAAAACCAAACAAGTGAGACTATATCAAACTAAAAAGCTTCTCCACATCAATATAGTCAACAAAATGAAAAGACAACCAATGGAGAGGGAAAAAAATTTGCAAATCATATATCTGATCAGAGGTTAAAACAAAAAGTATATAAAGAACTCATACTACTCAATAGAAAAAAAGCTAAAAATAGACAAAAGACCAAAATAGATATTTTCCCTAAAGATATACACAAATGAACAACAGCTGCATGAAAAGGTGCTCAATGTCACTAATCATAAGGGAAATGCAAGTCAAAACCACAATGAACTATCACCTCACACATATTAGAATGGCTATTATCAAAAAGACAAGGAATAATAAATATTGGTGAAGATTTGGAAAAAAAAGGAGACCCTTGAGTACCATTAATGGGACTGTAAATTAGTATCATTGCTATGGAAAACAGTATGCAGTTCCTTCAAAAAATTAAAAAACAAAAAAACCCCAAAAACCTACCATATAATTGCTACCATTGCAATTCCACCTCTGGATATATATCAAACAAACAAACAAAAACACTGACTCAAAGAGATATATTGCATCCCCATGTTCAATGGAGCATTATTTACAATAGGCTAGACATGGAAACAAACTGTTCATCAATAAATTCATGGATAAAGAAGCAGTGGTATATATAAATACTGGAATATTAATTAGCCATAAAAAGAAAATCCTACCACTTGCCACAATGGGGATGGACCCGGAGGGCATTAGGCTGAGTACAATGTTAATCAGAGAAAGACATATCTCAGTTATATGTGGAATGATCTCACTTTTATGTGCAATCTAAAAACCAAACAGACTTCTGTTTACCAGAGGTAAGGTGTGGAAGATGGAGAAATTGGAAGAA
The DNA here is from genome assembly GCF_922984935.1 of Meles meles. Lineage (NCBI taxonomy): Eukaryota > Metazoa > Chordata > Mammalia > Carnivora > Mustelidae > Meles > Meles meles. The sequence continues at coordinate 75,071,956 of NC_060067.1, forward strand.
GATGATCAAAAGGTATAAAATTTCAGTTATAAGATAAATAAGCATTGAGAATGTACAACATAACTATAGCGAACACTGCTACATGGATATTTTAAAGTTGAAAGAGTAAACTCTGACTTCTTATTACACAGGAAAAAACCTTTTCTTTCTTCCTTATCCCTTTGTTTCTGTTTTTCTTTATCTATATAAGATGATGGATGTTAACCAAACTTGTACTGATAATCATATTTTTATATCATATATTATATATTGATAATATATATATAAAATATATAAATATAAATATCTATATATAAATAGATATAAATATATATAGATATATATAAAAATAACATATTTTTTATATCATATATCATATATTAAACAATATATTTAAGTCAAGTCATTATGCTGTATACCTTAAACTTACATAGTACTCTATGTCAATTATATATGTACAAAACTGGAAGAAAGTGAAAAACATAAATAAATAAATAATTCAATGGAAAAAATAACTAGCAAAACAAAAAAATCATAAAATTTTACATGGTATGCTGTTTCAATAACATACTATGTACATGATAAAGATAATCCACAAAAATTACCACAGGCTTGCTGCAATTGTGGAATTATCTAGTTCTAACTATTTAATATATTATCTTTTCAACAAAAACAAATTTAAAAAGAAGTTATCATATAGTAAATCTCCCCTAATTATGAATTTAGAGCACTTTAGACATGTTTTATGTTACTTGATTATATTTCACTACTTTATTAGTATAAAATTTTGTTCTTCACTCATTGCACAAATATATATTGAATATCTACTACATTGCAGGGATTATTCTAGGCACTCTGTGAGCAAAAACAGAAAACAAACAAACAAACATACAAACAAAAATATAATACTTCCCCTCAAGTAACTGATATTCTAGTAGAGGAGATGACAAATATAATTACTATTTATTAGGTATTTTAGAAATTGGTACTGTGGGAAAACTAAGGCAAGGAAAGAGGAACGAGAAAAGTTGATGGTGTGGGAGAGAGATCAATTTTAAATAGGTAAATGTAGGACCCAGTGAGAGAGGGAGTTTAAACAAAACTGCCAGAGACAACACAGCAAGCATGTGGGAAAGCATTCTATGCACAAGCAGCAAGCAATTCAGAGACTGAGCAGGAGAATGCTGGGAATATTAAAGAAATAATAGTGGGAAAGCCAATACATTTGTAGCAAAGGAACAAGGGAAGTTTTATGAAGATGAAAGTGATAGGAGATGAGAGTGAGGGATAAAACTTATCAGGGGTTTAATATCTTTCTCTGTTCATCTAATTGAAATAAATTTGCGGGAAGTGTACAGGGAAGGCACAAAATACTCTTTCCCCCTTCTTTTCTTCCACAGGTCTTCAGGTTCTCTAAAGCAAGAGCATGATAAATACTTATTTAAGAAAGGGGCCCAACCGGGGCACCTGGGTGGCTCAGTGGATTAAGCTGCTGCCTTCAGCTCAGGTCATGATCTCAGGGTCCTGGGATCGAGCCCCACATTGGGCTTACTGCTCAGCGGGGAGCCTGCTTCCCCCTCCCTCTCTGCCTGCCTCTCTGCCTACTTGTGATCTCTCTCTCTCTGTCAAATAAGTAAATAAAATCTTTAAAAAATAAAAAAGTTTAAAAAAAAGAAAGGGGCCCAATTGTTATGGTTTATGTTTGAGAAAATAATGGCAATATACATCTAACATGTAATATAGACAATAATTATGCTATATATATGCTTGATTTTGCAAATACTTTGTTAATTAAAATAAAAGTCATACACAATTTCACCTTAAATCTGCACTTAGATGATTATTTTCCTTTGCTACCATAATTTATTTTGCATCTTTAAGCATTCAGGTGCACATTTAAAAATCTTTGATCCAATGCAAAATGAAATATGTAGTGTAAATACTGACCTAAAAAAATACAAAGTTGTTCCAAATAGTAGTAATAGATATAGTGATAGATATTAGACAAAGAATGCATACATCCTAAATAGAAGAACCATTTGCACAACAAAAATGTCATTCAAGATGAGGGAGACTAAAAAGACAACTCCTTTAAGGACAAAACAAGCCATAGCACTAGCACAAGGGAATTATGTATGTGTGGCATTTTCTACAGACATTTTTAAATATTAAGCAGAAATCTATCATATCCACATCTTACTATTCCTTCCATTCTTCAGGAAAACATAATGGATTATACCTTAAATATTCTATTTCTTTGTAATACACATCGATACAAAGTTCACAGCAGATTTTTAGAGGTATTTGCAGTGAGTCCCTGATAGCAAACACTCAATGAAAAAAAAAAAAGATTATATTTTGTAATTATAGTTAATGTTAACACTTAATAATCCTTATTTACATTTTAAAATCTAAGAGGATATTTACTTAGTGTAGTCCCTTTTATTAATTGATGTTAAATTCAAATGATTTGGGTGAATATTTGCATGGATAGATATGTCAATGTTTGTTTTTGGTTTACATCTGTGTCCCACCTATAGTGTGTGATATATTTAAGAGATCTCTGAAAAGCAAAAGCACCTCAAGAAAAGGTGGCTATAAAGTTAAAGATGGAAATTATGAGACAAATATAAAGCATGGAGGGAAAGAATAAAAAAGGAAAAGAGCAAAGTAGAGCTTTAGAATGAACTCAAACTTAAGTTGATACCATCTTTAAATAAACTGTTAGAAGTTGTTTTATGTAAGCCGCATGATAACCACAAAGCAAAAACCAAGAGTAGATACACAAAAGGTAAAGAGAAAGAAATTTAATCATGCCACTAAAGAAAATCATTGAGTCACAAAGGATGAGAGCAAGGAAAAAAGAATGGAACAGAGAAACTACAAAATAGCCTGAAAACAAATAATGAAATGGCAATAAGTACACTGTCAATAATTACTTCAAAAGTAAATAGACTAAATTTGCTAATCAAAAGATATGTAGTGTGGTATATGCTGCCTGTAAGAGGTACACTTTAGATATAAGGCACACACACAAACTGGCAAATTTTTACCAGACTCTTTCAAATTTTTATTTATTTATTTCACAGAGAGAGCAGAAGAAGGGGGAGTGGCAGGCCGAAGCAGAGGGCAAAGCAGGCCCCCCACTGAGCAGGTAGCCCCACATGGGGCTCCATCCCACGACCCTGGGATCATGACCTGAGCAGAAGCTTAACTGTTTGAGCCACCCAGGCACCCCTGAACAGACAATTTTCTGAAGGAGATATACAGATGGCTAAATTATATGGAAGGGTATTCTAAATTACTAATCATCAGGGAAACACAAATTAAAACCTCACACCTGTCATGGCTACTATCAAAAAGACAAGAGATAACAAATATTGGTGAAGTGTTGGGAAAAGAACCCTTGTTCTCTGTTGATGGATAGGTAAATTCTTGCAGCTGCCATGGAAACAGTATAAACTTTACACAAAAAATTAAAAATAGAACTATCATATGATCCAGCAATTTTGCTTCTGGATATTTATCTGAAAGAAACAAAATCAAGTACCTCAAAAAATATATGCACTCTATGTTCATTGCAACATTATTTATAACTGCCAAGACATGAAAACAATCTCAGTTTCCACAGACAGATAAATAAGGAAGATGCTATATATGTTATATATACAGTGGAATATTATTTAGCCACAAAAAGGAGAGAGATCCTGTCATTTGCAACAATCTGGATGAACCTTATGGCCAGTAAAAGACAAATATAAGCTCACTTAAATGTGGAATCTAAAACAAACAAACAAACAAAAAACAACTCAGAACCCATAGAAACAGAGAACAGATACGTGTTTGCCAGAGTCAAGGTCAGTTGGGAAAGGGGTGGAAAAGAGTTGATGATGGTCAAATTATAAACTTCCAGTGTTAAGATGAAAAAATGCTGGAGATATAATTTACAACATGGTGACTACTGTTAACAATATCGTATCATACATTTGAATGTTGTTAAGAAAAGTTCTCATCAGAAGAACAAAAATTATAACTATGTATGGTGATGGATGTTAGCTAAATTTATTATGGTAATCTTTTGCAATATATACATATCAAATCATTATGCCATACACCTAAAACTAATTTAATTTTATATAATTTACTTCAATTTAAAAATCTTTTAATTAAAAAAAAAGCAGGCAAATATGTGGTTAATTTATAGAACTCAGGGAAATACAAACCAAAGCAACAAGAAGGTTTAATTTCATACCCACCAGTTTTACAAAAATTTAGAAGTCTTATTAGAGAAAGTGTTGGTGAAAAATAGAAACTCTTCTTCACAGCTGGTGGGAATATGAGAAAATAAAAGAAAATGACTTAGATAACATTCATTCTTAAGTTAATATGCACCATTATTATCATAATTATATTAACTGTTCAATATCACATGTATTCAGAGTTTGTTCTGTATGCAGATTAATATTGAGCTTTCATGTATTGTATTATTTATTACTCATAGAAGTCATACAGTGTACCTACTATCAGACAAAGCAAATTAGAAAGAAAAAATCAGTCTTTAAGTTTTGATTTTTTCCATCAACAATTCTCATTGGTGACTATAATCTATAAAATTAAAAAATGCATATGCATTGTAAAAAACATTAAAATTGAGTTTTTCTTTTTAAAGGAAATTCTTTGAATAGAAATTAAAAACCATAATTAGGAGTAAGAAAATTAGGAAAAGATTTCACAGATACATGCAAACATAATAAAATTAACATATTAATCACATAAAGCCAACACATAGGTTAAAGCACAAAAGAAGTAAAATCAATTATATCTTAAAATCAGTCAAGGGATTCACAAAATAAAAGACTATAAAATATGATGTCATATGCATAAAATGTGGAGGTGGTAAAAGTTTAGTTTTTTTCAAATGTTTGAAACTTAAGTAACCATCAACCTAATAGAGAGTGCTATATTCACAGGATGTTATATGTAAACCTAATGGTAACCACAAATCAAAACCCAGCAACAGATGTGCAAAAAAGTAAAGAGGAAAAAATCTAAGACTATCACTAGAGAAAGCCATCAAAACACATGGAAATTGAGCAAGAGAAGAAAGGAATAGATAACTACAAAACAATCATAAACCAAGTGGCAAAATGACAAAAAGTACCTGTCAATAATTACCTTGAATGTAAATGGATTAAATGTTCCATATCAAAAGACATAGTGTAACAGAACTGATTAAAAAAAAAAAAAGCAACATTCATCTACATGGTGCCTATAAGAGATTCATTTCAGACCTAAAATCACATGCAAACTAAAAATGAAGGAATGAAAAAGCATTATTATGCAAATGGATGTGAAAAGAATGCCAGGGTAACAATATTTATATCAGACAAAATAGACATTAAAACAAAGATTGTAACAAGAGATAAAAACACTGTATAATAATAAAGAGAACAATCCAACAAGATATAATAATTGTAAGTAAATGAAATACAGACAAAAAACCAAAAAATCAAATCAACAAAAAAACAATAGAACAGATCCATGAAGCCAGGAACTGACTCTTTCCAAAAAGATCAACAAAATTGATAAACCTCTATCCAGACTCATTAGAAGAAAGAGTGAGAGGACTCAAACAAAGATTGGAAATGAAAGGAGAAATAAAAACTGACACCACAGAAATAGAAAGGATAATAAGAGAATATTTTGAAAAATTAAATGCCAACAAATTGGACAACCTAGAAGAAATGGATACATTCCTAGAAAAATATAACTTACTTAAACTGAATCAGGAAGAAATAGGAAATTTGAATAGACTGATTACCAGCAATGAAATTAAGTTGGTAATTAAAAAACTACAACAACAAAAACAAACAAATAAACAAAAAAAACTCTCAACAAGCAAAAGACCAGGACCAGATGGCTTCACAGGTAAATACTACCAAACATTTAAAGAGGAGTTAATACCTATTCTCAAACTATTCCAAAAAATAGAAGTGGACAGAAAACTTCCAAAATCATTCCATGAGGCCAGAATTACCCTGATAACAAAGTAGATAGAGACACCACCAAAAAAGAGAACTGTAGGCCAACATCTCTGATTAACACAGATGCAAAAATCCTCAACAAAATACTAGCAAACCAATCCAACAATATACTAAAAACAAAACAAAACATTCACCATGATGAATTGGGATTTATTCCTGGGATGCAAGTGTTGTTCGATATTCACAAATCATTTCAATATTTACAAATCATTCAATGTGCTATATCACATCAATAAGAGAAAAATAAGAACTATATGATCATTTCAATAGATGAGGAAAAAGCATTTGATAAAGTATAACATCCATTCATGATAAAAACTCTCAACAAAGTAGGTTTGAAGGGAACATACCTCAACACAATAAAGGCCATATATGACAAACTCAAGGCTAACATTGTACTCAAAGGTGAAAACTGAGATCTTTACCCTAAGATCAGGAATAAACAATGATGTCCACTCCCATTACTTTTTCTTTTTTTTTTGGTAGTTCAAGTCTTTGTTTAAATTACAGTTAGACAAAATATAGTGTAATATTAGATTCAGGTATAGAACTTAGTGATTCATCACTTATACAACACCAAGTATTCATTATAACAAGTGCCCTTCTTAATAGCTATCACCTATTCAACCAATCCCCCCACCAACCTCCCCTCCAAAAATCCTCTGTTTGTTCTCTACGGTTAAGAGTCTGCCACTCTCATTACTTTTATTCAACATAGTTCTGGAAATTCTAGCTACAGTAATCAGAAAACAAAAATAAATATAAGGTATCCAAATTGATAAAGAGGAAGTAAAACTTTCAGTATTTTCAGACGATGCTATATATAGATGATACATGCAGATAAAAATATATAGAGAACACCCTAAAGACTCCACCAAAAACCTTCTAGATAAATAGAACCGATAAATAATTTCAATAAAGTCATGGGATATAAAATCAATGCACAGAAATTGGTTGCATTTCTACACACTAATAATGAAGTAGCATAACTGAGAAACAAACTGAGGATTTTGGAGGGGTGGGGGGATGGGTGAGCCTGGTGGTAGGTATTAAGGAGGGCATGTATTGCATGGAGCACTGGGTGTGGTGCATAAACAATGAATTTTGGAACACTGAAAAAAAAATTAAATTAATTAAAAAAAAGAAAAGAAAAGAATCCCATTTATAATTGCATCAAAAATAATAAAATACTTTGAAATAACGTTAACCAAGGAGGTGAAAGACATGTACTCTGAAAACCATAAAGCACTGATTAAAGAAAATGAAGAGAACTCAAACAAATGGAAAGATATTCCATGCTCATGGATTGGAAGAAGAAAATTGTTAAAATGTCCATACTACCCAAAACAATCTACAGATTTAATTCAATCCTTATCCAAATATCCACAGAATTTTTCTCAGAACTAGAAAAAAATAATACTAAAATTTGTATAGAACCACAAAAGGCCCCAAATAGCCAAAGCTATCTTGAGAAAGAACAAAACTGGAGATATCATAATCCAGGATTTCAAGATATACAACAAAGTGTAGTAATGAAAGAGTATGGTACTTCCACAAAAATAGACACATAGATCAATAGAACAGAACACCCAGAAATAAACCCATGATTGTAAGGTCAATTAATCCTCAATAAACAAAGCAAGAATATATAATGAAAAGCTCAAGTTATTCAACAAATTGTGTTAGAAAAACTGAACAGCTACATGCAAAAGGATGAAATCGGACCACTTTTTTTTAAAGATTTTATTTATTTATTTGACAGACAGAGATTACAAGTAGGCAGAGAGGCAGGCAGAGAGAGAGGAGGAAGCAGGCTCCCTGCTGAGTAGAGAGCCTGATGTGGGACTCGATCCCAGGACCTGAGCTGAAGGCAGAGGCTTTAACCCACTGAGCCACCCAGGCACCCCGTAATTGGACCACTTTCTTACACCATACGCAAAAATAAACTCAAAATGAATTGAAGACCTAACTATAAAGGGTGCCTCTCTGGCCTGATTGGTTAAGCGTCTGACTGGATTTCAGCTCAGGTCATGATTTCAGGGTCAGGAGATTGAGCTCTGCATCAGGCACCATATTGGGCATAGAGCCTCCTTGAGATACTCTTTCTCCCTCTCCCTCTGCCCCTCCCCACCTCAAACAAACAAACAAACAAATAAATACCCAATTGTGAGATCTGAAATCATAAAACTCCTGAAAGAAAATATAGACAGTAATTTTTCTGACATTACCATAAGAACATTCTTCCACAATGGCTCCTGAGGTAATGGAAACAAAAACAATTTAACCCCTTGAAACTACATCAAAACAAAAAGCTTTTAAACAGAGAAGGAAACAATCAACAAAACTAAAAGACAACCTATTGAATAAGAAAATGCATTTGCAAACAATGTATCTGATAAAGGGTTAGTGTCCAAAATATGGAAAGAACTTGTACAACTCAGCACCCAAAAACAAATAATCAAATTAAAAAATGAGCATCAGACGTGAACAGACATTTCTCCAAAGAAGACATCCAGATGGCCAACAGACACATGGAAAGATGCTCATCATTCTTAATCATTAAGGAAATGCAAACCAAAACCATGATATCACCTCATACTTGTCAGAATGGCTAAGATAAAAACAAAAGAAATAACAAGAGTTAGCATGGACGAAGATAAACAGGAACACCTGTGCACTGTTGGTGGGAATGCAAACTCATTTAGGCACTGTGAAGAGCATGGAGGTTTCTCAAACAATAAATGGAACTAGTCTATGATCTGGTAATTGCACTACTAGGTATTTACCTAAAGAATACAAAAACATTAATTTGAGAAGATGTATGCACCCCTATGTTTATTGCAGTATTATTTATAATAGCCAAACTATGGAATTAGCTCAAATGTTCAGCAAAGGTAAACGGATAAAAAAACAGGTGATATGTATGTGTGCGTGTGTGCGCGCGCACGCGTGCATGCACAATGGAATAATTACTCAGCCATAAAATTGAACTCTCGTCATTTGTAACAACATGGATGGAACTAAAGAGTATAATGTTAAGAGAAATAAGTTAGAGAAAGACAAATATAAGATGATCTCATTCATATGTAGAATTTAAGAAACAAAACAAATTAGCAAAAAAAAAATGAGACAAACCAAAAAATAGACTCTTAAATAGAGAGAACAAACTGATGGTTACCAGAGGGGAGGTGGGTGCAGGGACTGGTGAAATAACTGAAGGGGATTAAGAGTACACTTTCATGATGAGCAGAATAATTTATAAAATTGAGTCTCTGTATTGTACCTGAAACTAATATAACACTGTCTGTTAACTATACTGGAATTTAAAAAAAGACGTTCATAACCAACAGGCAAACTAGCCCATATTCCTACTTGTATTCTATAAAAAATGTTAATCTTACATAAATACATATAACTATGTATTTATGGTGTATACAAAGAAGGATTTCTTCTTTAAGGTAGAATCAGTGTAGAAAGTTTTGTATCGGCATATATGAATAAATAATATTTGGCTTTATTTACTAATTCTTGAAGAGTCTTCTTAACATCAGAAATGCATGGGGAAAAATCAGAGAACCAGAGAATCAGAACTCCCTTAAAAATAAAAGTCCATGTCAGCACTGCTTACAGAAATAAGAGGTTTATCTCATTAATTAGGAATACCCTGGCAGACTTAATCCTATTCTTCTGCCATGAGATTTTACATTATATTACATGTCCTCAACTATCAGGTATGGGACCTATCCTGGTTTTCTGGTTGCATGACTCAGAAATCACTTTAGCTCGTTTAACAAAAACAAATTTAAATTTATTTGAAGGATAAGGGTTTCTTATAGAGTCAAAAGAGTACTTGAATCATCAAACTTAAGAAGGTTTAGGAATCAGAGCATATCCAGTTTTCCAGACAGTAAGAGCTATTTTCCTTGGGTACTGTCACTGTTGTAATTTAGCCTAAGAGCAAAATTTCAGGGAGAGTCTAGTTGCCTGAATCTGAATTAAGTTTCTGCCTCTTGGTGGATAAAGCATAGGGCACACTGAATTACATAATTTCTAAAAAACAATTTTATTTATATGAGCATAAATAAAAAATGATTGGGTACTATGTGATCTAAAGAATCAAACAGCTTACTATCACTTAGATGAGTATATGCGGGGGGAGAATAGGAGTTAAACAACATTAAATTGGTAATTCATCATGCTGTAATCTGCTAATATGGAGCAGAGTAGAATCTAGCAAATCAATTATGATTTCTAAAGAACTTTATATTTACTTTGTATTTGAAATATATTCAGACAGGCATTGAGAGCTTAATCACAAAGAGACAGTAAAGTGGAACATTTGGAAGTCGATAAAAAATAAAACCTGGTGGTATGCATTTTTTGAAAGTCAAAATTCATGTTTCTGTGGTAGGCAAGATTCAAAAGAATTGCGTTTTTCCTTGTTTAACTTTAGTCTATTATATTTCTCTAGTGTTAGCACACTTTCAGCAGCTTTCCATCATTATGTCAGGATAGTACTTCATAATATTTTTCACATTTTCTGCCTCATACATCAAACTATAGAATTTTATCCATAAGGCAGAGCTGTCATTCTGTAAAATTTTTAGCAATGTTCTCATTTTTATCTGACACCTAGAAATACCTAAAGTAATAAAAAATCATTTTTACCTCATATTTGCTTTGGTTTTCATTCTGTCCCTGTCAGTCCGTATACAGTATAGCAAGGGAAGATTTATATAACATCATTTTGGGTGTTCCAGAATCAGACAAAGAATCCTCACCTTAGTTGTTTTTTTCCCCCACAGAACTTTACACAAAAACATAAAACCTATACTTAGATAATACTCTCTTTCTCTTACAATTTTACTTTTTGCTATGAACACTTCACATTAAGTAGAAATTTCATTTATATATATACACATATATACATATATATTTTATATATATATTTTATATATATATATATAATTTAACAAGTACAAAGAAAGATAGACATCATTTCCTCAGAAATGCCACTATTCTGGGCAAATTCACGGAAACATTAGAAAACTGCACTTATGTTTCTTAGTTTATCTCATTATAGTTTTCGACTATCTATTAAGATACTTAAAAACTATACTTCTACTAAAAAAAACTTCTACTAAAAACTACAATTTTACTGGTCATCCAGGTTTCAATCCAATTATGGGAATACAAAACTGAGCATTAAAATAGATCCTTATTTCAAACAACTTACGGCATCAGTGAAACAAGTGGCATCAGTGAAAATGCAAATCCAATCCTAACCATGTTCAATTTCAAGGTATAAAAGCTTGAATTGAGAGAGATTAATGATCTGAAAAATCTAAAATGTGATATGATCTCCTTAAAGATGATCTCATATTAATTTTTGCAGTTTCATTATGCACATATATTTTAGTGATCCCTAGTATGTGCCATATACTATGCAAATGAATTAACTCAGTGGATCCTCAAATAAGACTAGCTATGATTAATCATCTTATTTAATACTGAAGAAACTGTAGCTCAGAGAGGTTAACCAACTTGTGCAAGTTCAGAAAACAAGTTCTTGAAGGTAGTAGAAGTAGTATTCGAACCCCAGAACACAGACTTGAGTCCTCCCCTTTGCCACTCTACTGTAATTCTTCCCCCAAAATGGCTTCATTGTACAAAAACCAAAGAATACCAGATTGAAAATATTACAATTTATTTTAATAAAGCTTATATTTTTCATAGTCATGACTTCATAAGAGAGACAAAATGGGATCATCCAAATGATGTATTTCATTATTTCACTCAAAAATCTCAGTTTTGACATAAAGATAAACTCTAAAACAGAACTACCAAAATAATCCATCAATGCTCAACACAAGAAAAATGAGTGTGTGTGTGTATGTTTTTCCCCTAGTCTTTGTATCTTTGAGAACTCGTCGTATGTTCTGGGAAAAGAGTGGAGGCAGAGTGATCCAAAATCTGGGAAGGGATACCTGCTCCCTTCTTCTCAACATACATTACATATTGGTAACAGAACACTGAGGCCAGCTTACCTAGTTACGTAATGTAGTGCTTTCCATACTTTGAAAGAATTAATAAGCAAGTACATAATTTGGGAAAGCTTACTGAAGGCCAAGTGAAAATCTAATTTTTCTGATACAGTATAAAAAGTTTGGCTTGAAGATTATAACTAGAGGATATTCGACTTGAAAGTGGTTTTGAACAAAAAACTATATGGAGCAACTAGATTTCATCAAGGATTGCTGGAGAATGGGACTAATTACTTCTGAATGTTAAGAAATAATGGGGTCATAGAATTAGAAGAGTACACGCATCCATTATCAACTTATGAAGGTAGGTTTTTGTGTTGTTTCCCATTGATTGTTTTGCATATAAAACTAGAAGAGACAAAACGAATTTATAATTGTTTCTTCGACTAAATCTAGTTGCTATACTTCTAAAAAATTCATGACACCAAGTTACTTTGCCTTAAGTAGTAGCAATACATAGCTTACCTACATTTGTAGCATAAAGATGAGGTTTTTAAAAAGCTTTTATTTAGGTTGTCACTAAAAAGATACAAAGTAAAAAGTACTTTGTTTTATTTTTAAATAATGATAATATTAGTTTTCTTCTTTTCTGAACCATTTTTAATCACAGCTTGGTTTGGTTACTATAACTATATTTTGCCTCAAGGTTAGTTTTAAAAGGCATATGATAGAGACAAAAATAGTTTTTTTAAAACAATAATTGAGTTTTTAAAATATCAGCATTTCTGGACCCAATTCTGTAATTTAGATAACTTGCCACCAGGTGGAAATAGTGTTCCCATTACCAATTTAAAACAGTGTTGGCTCTAGCAGCAAATTAACAAAACATTATATTTTGTGTTTATTTATAAAATATTTATTTTATAATAAATAACATTTCCTAATAAATATTTATTACATTATATATTATATTATATATAATATAGCATATTATCATATATGTGATATATATCATATTTACATAATATAATAAATATTTATTATAAAATTTATTTAGAATTCCTTTTTATATAGCCAATTAAGCAGCAACAACTAGATATTTCCTTGAAGTTTGATATGTTTGTCTATACTTTTAAAGGTGAAAAAGAAAATGACCCTTTATGGAGATGAACTGGCAAATGGAGTTTCAAATTTTCGTTACATACATAATTTCATGCACAATCATAATAACTGGATGGCAAAGGAGGTAAACCACCTTTGTTGTCTCACTGATGAATTTTACAGATGAAGAAACTGAGCTTAGATTTCTCCAAAAATGATTGTTTTGAGACATGGATCTAACAAAAACCCCATCCTTTTTTTTTTTTTTAATGCTTTGTCAACTTTATCTTACCCCAGAATACCAAATTCTAGGTAAGAGTTAAATTACAAATCTCTATTTTCAAGTTTCAGGTTCTTTAATATTCATCCAACCATGGCTGTCTGTGAACAGCATCACTTCCTAATTCTATTCAAATAGCATGAAAAAATCTTTGTGGGAGCCAAGAAAAATGCTTTCTGCTCTTCATACTGTGTTCAGTCTGTATTCTTTCTTAGTTACCACTTCTCTGAACTAGTCCAATAATGACTGCCTCTCAAATTAGTAAACATTTTGTGTTTTCCTGGCCTATTGTCTTCTTTCCTGAACGTGACAGGCTGGTGGTATATCACTGGGCAATCACTGATATTTGGGATCCTGAGTCAAACGCCAGTGTCTGCCACCTAATGGCTGTTACTTCCCCTGTTTGGGTTTCCAAGGTTTTTTCTTTGTTTGGTTGGTTGTTTTAGTTTTGTTTTTTTTTTTTGTTTGTTTTTTGGTTTTTTTTTTAAATTAATTTATTTATTTTTATTTGCTTATTTACAGCATAACAGTGTTTTAGTTTTGTTTTTAAGATTTATTTATTTTAGAGACTGAGAGAAAAAGAAAAGTGAGAGAGCATGTGTGAGAGGGGCAGAGGGAGAAGGAGAGAAAATCTCAAGCAGACTCCTTGGTGACCGCGCGCTGAGGGGGCGTTCAATCTCCAGACCCGGAGATCAACCTGAGCTGTAACCCACAGTTGGACACTTTACCAACTGTGCTACCCTGGCACTCCTTGGGTTTCTAGTTTTTTAAAGAAAAGTCTGAGCTTGATCTCAATAATAATGCTTCTTTCCAGTTTTAATATTCTAGGATTATAATGGTAAGTGGCTACATTATACATTTCTTAATATGATAAGGGGTTTTTGACAATAATACAAGTTTCATCATAATGATTGCAATCAATATGTCCTGATATGATTTTTAGCAAAGGAATTCTTCAGCTGTTTCATCAGTGCCATGTTCTCATCCTTCAACGTTTCTAAATATATTGAAATAAGTTTTAATCCCAGTGGAGCTGGCCAGCATTAAATAAAACGATGCAAGGCATTTTAAATTGAAGTAGGTTTATTTTGGGAGAAGAAGCAGCACTTTGCCAGCTTGGATGTCAGCAATTAGAGGGAACAAAAGCTCTCTACCCACCCTACTTGTTGGCAAAACAATAAGCTTAGATAAATATCTTCCCAATTAAATGAGACTAAGCTGGAAATAAATTAAAAAAAAAAAATTAGGCTCCTCCCCACATACACACACACAAGATAGAGAAGTAGAAACTGAGTGTTTGTAAAAATAACTTTCTGGAATAAAAGAATGAAAATATTATGAATTATATGCTTGGTGTTATCAAATCTATTGTGAAAGGATTTCAATCTAAAATGGAACTGAAGGATATGGGGACTCTCACTCTTGTGCTTTCAGAAGAACAGAACTTAAGAACTGAGAGTATGATTTCCATCAAATGTCTGATTTATAGAAGACCAAGACTTATTTCATAACCAGTGAACATCTACCAAGAATTTCTCCCCAAGCTTAAGCCAGTGAACTTTTGTACAGGCTAGAACCTCCCGTCTTTGGCAGTCTTTGCCCATAAATATAGCCCATCCCAAACCCTCAATGGACTTCCCTATAGCTTGCAGCAGCATGCAGTTCCTGAATTGTAATCCCTCTGCTATCCTGAATAAACTCAAACTTCTGGTAATTTGAGCTTGGCTCAGTTTACATCATTCTTTAGGTTGATGATATCAAAGAAGAAAATCCCTCTAAGAAACAAGAGCTTTTGGAGTCACCGTGGGAAATCAAAATTAGGGTGAAGACAAAAATGTAAAGATCTGACGAAAAATTGCTTGGAAATTAGTGGCAAGGATTGTATTTGAAATTTTGGGTAATGTGAATCAGTGATTTATAGTATACGGTTGAAAGACTAAAAAGACTCAAGAAAGCAGTGGGAGATCAGGACTGATGATGAAAGAGTAGATATGAGCCCTGAAGACCAGAGAATGGTAATCCAGTCTAAAATAGTTGCTGACAGAATAGGAGCTCAAAAGGAATAGGAACAGTAAAATTGGTATTACAGGAAACAACACAACAGTAGAACACAATATAAACTCATTAAGCTAAAAACTGAGTTTACAAACTGAGAAGAACCAATGTGTTTAATAAACTAAGAAAACTATTGGAATTCAAAATATTTTACCACCAAAATAACCATAAATTTTAAGACAAAATGCAATCTGTTTCGTAACAGGAAAAAGAACTACAAAGAAATTTCCCCAAATTTCAGAAATTGGGTTAAATATTTTGATTATGAGGGCAGACACATTTACTCATTTTGTAAGCATTTAAGGAAAGGGGATATATAAAATAGTTACATCACCCAAAGCATCATCCATAGTAGGGGCTTAATAATCGTGAGTCCTGATGTTATACATTAAAGCTTAAAGTGGTAAAACACTTAGAAATACAAAGACAAACCTAGAGAAACTAAACCATAAAGATAAACATTTTTTTCTCCAGTCTTTGCCACATTAACTAGATGAAAACAAGTAAGAAATTCAATAGTATAATTATTAAATACATATGTAATTTATGTACAGAATAGCCTATTTTATACAAAACATAAAGAACTATAAAAATACATCTTTAAAATTGCTCATAAAAGCAATAAAAAGTTGAATAAATTGAGATATTTTCAATATCCCTGGACACAAAAACTAACTATTGTGAAGAGAATAATTTTTCCTGCATAATTTATAGGTTTTAATCATACTGTAATGGAAAAACACCGTGAGTTTTTTTTCCAAGGACACTCAAAAATTATGGTCCTAGAGTCCATTTTGATGAATTACAGGTGTAAAATAACTAAGACAATATTGAAAATAAAAATGAATAAGAGGGCACTTGTATTGTCAGCTCTTAGGCAATATTATAAACTATAGTAATTAAAAATGTAAAACTGGTACAAGAAATGATAGTTCAGTATAGCAGAACAGATAGCTCGAAAAAGAAATCTACAGAGAAGCTGAGCACATATTAAAAGCATACACATATGCCAATATAGAACTGTTAGCTGTTTAAGATACTATGTGGTAAACAAAAAAAAAAAAAAAAAAAAAGGATTCTTGGAAGTGAAAGAAATCAAGTGAACTGTTCATCTGAACATATGCTAAGATAAATCCCGTGGTTTAAATGTGAAATGTGAAAGACATACCATGAAACACTAAGGAAAGAAAACATGTTATGTAACTGAATGCAGAAAAGTCAAGATCTTTCAAAACATAGTAACAGTGAAAAAAACACAAAATACTGATAGTTGAAAAAATACATATTTAAAACTATACTGAAACAATGCATTGATACTAATATTTAATGGGAGTTTAACAATGTATTAATATGAATATTAACTTAGAGTTTATCCCGAAAGAAAATTAGAACTGATTGTAATGAGAAAGTGTGAGCCATGAAGAACAGAGAATGATAATTCAGTCCAACATTGCAATTGTTGAAGGGCAGCAGCCAATTTAAAAGGAGTTGGAGCTTTTCTAAAATTTTTATGTTTACTGACATACCTAATACTTGTGATAACTCAGTGAAATAAGTGCTATTGTTGTCCCCATTTTATGGATGAAGAAACTAAGGAACAGACAGTTTAAGGAATTTACACAGAGCAACATGGCTAATGAGGGCAGAGCCAAAATTAGAATCCACATGGTCTGATTCCATAGCACATTGTTTTAACTACTACTTCATTATATTCCAATAAAAATGAGAAGTGAAGAAAAAGTATGTTACTAATATAACAACTGTTTAATAGAAGAGACATCATTAAAAAAAAACAACCCAAAAGTAGAGACTTTAAAAATCAAATATAAATTTTAAAAATTTTAAAAATAATTAATGCCATCTATGTAAGACTGGGATTATGTATAGGGATGTCAAATTTCTAGATATTTTCTATAAAGTGATTTAACTCTATGAATTAAGAACATTAAAAAATCTTAGATTTGGCCTTTTGTCTGGGATTTCACATCCAAGGGGTATCCTAAGAAAATATTTAGTGAAGCAAAACATAAACTGTTGCATTATTTGTCCCACTAGTAATTTGAAAACAACTCTACATATTACAGTTGTACACCACTTTTCAAACTTGACTGTCCGTTTCAATCCTTTGTATGCAGAGTTTTTACCTAAAATTACAGATTCAGAACTTTTAAAAAGACCCACAGATGATTTTTTTGCAGTGTTAAATTATGGTACCTATTGAGTTATTTTATCCATTATAATATGTTTGAATACTTAATATTATATAACAAAATATCTGTATTTTTCAAATATTTGTAATTAATACATTAATTTTACAGTTTGAAAAACATGAAGAGTAGAGTAAATATATTGACTCATATTTAACAAATTTGGCTTGTATTTAAATAAATTTTTTATAAATCTCACCCTGGTCTACTCTTTACTAGGTGAAGAAATGTTACATAGAGAAATGGCATCCACTCCAAGGCTCAGGTAATTTCACTATTTTATCTTGGTAAACCTTAAATCCCTAGCAACTAACAAACCATCTTATAGAGTTAGAATTCAAACACAAATAGGAATGGATAAATGAGTGAATATGACATTATATAACTTTGTATATATTAATATATCCTTAGAATGTATGTGTACATTTGCTCATTTATTTTTTAATATGGATTTCTCCACTCTTACAGTTTGGGGTACCATTTTTTCCTACTCTCTACATTAAAAACATTAATTTCCTAAAAATATATACTGTTTTCTGTTGAATTCTTTTTTTTTTTATTGCCAAATGCCCTTTTTCTAAGGTTTGTAGACTTGAGTTTATTGTCAGAATTCTCTGTCAAGTATTAGAATTGCAAATAGGGCACACTTGCTTTGTATTAAAAGAACAAGAGCTGTCAGTATCTGAAAAGTTAATTAGACAAAACAGACAATTAATTACATCTTATTAACGTATAAAAGACCTGTGACAAATTGCACTAATTGCATGCTCTTATACTTCCGAAGAGGTCAGGCTACTTTAAAAGTATGTTGTTAATGGAAGACAAATGTATCTTTATGCTCTTGATAAGAATTTTATAAACTGCATTATTTATGACTCCTTTGGAATACTTAATAATTTTAAGCTTTAAATTAAACTGCTCATTAAACAGGAGAGCTAGTACCAAGTTCTTAAAATAGGCCATAAAAGCTGGCTGCAGTGTAAGATAAATTTGAAGGTCTAGCATTTCCTCAGAATGTGTTTATACCCTTATTTTTAAGTGACTGAGCCCTAGAGTTGTTAAACTTATCTTAATGTGCCCTTAGTAAAGGGCAAAATACTTTCATTAACAGTATTGACCCCCCAAAGTAATGTAGGATTCATTTTAAAAGCCCTCAGTTGCTTAAATTCAGGAATACTCACTCAGTTGAATACACTCATTAGCTCTCAAGCTTTATTTCCATGGAATGGAAATTTTTAAAAAAAGAAAGAAAGGAAGAAAGAAAAAGGCAAAGTCATGTGGGTATGTTAGTTGCAGGGGACTGATTTTAGAAGATGGGCACAATTAAAGAAGAAACTGTAGTGGTGAAGAAACACGTTAGAAAGATGGTCAAAGCACCCAATAGAGGCTTAGAGAGAAAAATAAGTAGATGGAAAGAATTTAAAATGAGGAATGAGTCAGAGTGGCTCTTGCAGGCAAATAATTACACAAAGGCCCTTTAGTTTCTTTCATTGAGTACCTGTCAAGGGGAGGGAACACTAGCAATTTTAGAGGAAATTGTTTCTATTTCAGTTAACAAAACTGGATGCTAATTCAGGATTCTCAGAGGGGCTTTACAAATAATTTAGATTATTTTTATTGTGTTCTCCAGGACCAAAAGCCTTATAAAATGAACTTGACTGTCACCACACTTTAAAAGTTTATGGTTGGTGAGCTGAGTTCATCAAAGTGCTATGCAAGTCAAATCACCTTGCCAACCTTCACACTCTCGGAAGTCTGGAAAACACACAGAGGCTTATAACTAAAGGGGGGTGGGGAAGAGAAAAGGACAGTCACACCTTCTACTCTCTATATATCAGCCCAACAGCTTCATTCTGTTTTGATGGACAAGTATATCAGAGTACAGAACAGCTTTGTCTCTGTATGAACAAACTCAATCTGATGATTGAAACATCTGAACATTAACAATTATTTTAATTGGCTGACAGAATTCATACTTTTGCTTTTCTATATCTCCTTTCCTAGCCGTTGTCTACAGATTAGACTCATGCATTAGATGATAATAATTTGTAGTATCTACAGTAAACTACTTTTTAAGCTAATGCATGTAAAAAGGCCTAATACAGAGACTTAAAGTGACAATAGTTGAACTTAAACCTGAACCATGGGAAAGTTAATTCCAGAAAATTTAACCCTACGATATTGGCAAAGTGTGGTGAGATTTATTAAAGAATTAAGTAGAAGACGACCTTGAGATTAGAAAGGTAAGTCTTGAGGGGAGAATATATCACATTCATGGTAACGACCATGCCAATATTTCAGTGGAACAACTTGTGAAGTACCAAGAAATCTGTCATTATAAGAGCATAGATTAAGTTTATTGTGCAAATGTATAGAGAATAATGTTACACATGAATTAATCATCATGCTTCTTTGAGAAATTCTTAGCAAATCTTCCATCCTAAGTACTTGGTAATAGTCATTTTTCAATGTGACCATCTGTTCTTAAGCACTGAAATTTTACAAACTGTATTCCTAGTGAAAATTTGCTGTTATTGCTAATTAATTTGTCAGCATATCTTTTTTCAGGAAAAAACTAAGCTTCAGAGAGATTAAGGTGTACATTTAGGAGAGAAAAATTCATGTATAAAGTGTTAGCAGAAAATTTTGATATGAGAATTTATGTTGAAAATGATGTGGTTTATTTTAGGTACTCATTCCCTTTTTCTAAGAGATGGCAAAGCTGAAATCAAGGTTGGACAGAAGATCAGAGAGAGAACTTTAAAATGTCATTTGCCAGAATATGAAACTAAAGATTCAAGCATTAATGAGATTACATTGGCCAAACTATTAAGTTATATTATGGTTAGCATGGTCTTGGTCAAGTAACTGGAATCCACGTTGTCCCTGCTAAACTTTTATGTGAGCACTGTGCTAGAAAGAATTCAGTTGCTCACTAAATTTAAGGAACTACAGATGGAGCAGGTAATAATGCTTTTTAAAAATTATAAATTTATTTTATGTAATGAAAATAATATAACCACATTATAAACACTGGTTAAGAAATAGAAGGGAAATGACATTAATAGTCTTATCGCCCTAATTCCATCTCTTATAAAGATTTGATCATTCTTGAACAGTCTTGGACTTATCCCTTCTCTTCCTAAAGAATACCATGTGCATTATTTTCCAATTAACTCTGTAAGAAATTGCCATAAAGTTGTTTTAAAATAACACTATTTTTTTTTTTTAAATCTCACATATCTGGCAGTCAAAATCTAAAAAGGATCTGCAAGGCTGCATTCCTTCTAGAGGCCCTAAGGGAAAATATATTTCCTTTTGTTGTCAAGATTCCAGAGGCCACCTCTGTTCCTTAGCTTGTGGTCTCTTTCTCCTTCTTCAGACCGACAATATAGAATCTTCACATCTCTCCCTCTGTTCCTTTGCTTCTGTCATCTTATCATCTGTTGCTATCTTCTTGCCTCCCTCTTAAAAAAATCCTTGTGATTATTTGGGGGCTCACTCAAATAATCCATGATGATCTTCCCACCCTTAATTTAATTATATCTTGACCATGTAAGGTAATATATTCGCACATTTTGGGGAAACAGTTTGGGGATCAAGATTCAGCCCATCATACCATGGCTTCTGGAACCAATGGATAGAGAATTGGATAATCAATATATCAACAACCCTAAATTTACAAATCGGCCAGATTTGAAAATGAGTGTTTCTTCTTGCTACAGATTTGTTTTCCCAGGGACCTGCCTCAAGGATATGTGTCTGGGAAGTCTGTTGGGGGTATATGCTAAGGAACAACATCTGTGAAAGTGAGGGAAGTGAGATTAAAAGTCAAGCTGTGATACAGTTGCAACAGAGACCTCCAACAATCTCACAGAGAACTCTGAAGCTGGAATGCACGAGGGTCTGGCCTTTGTCTTCCTTCACTGGTACAACTGTTGGTGAGGGGTGACAGGCAGGGAGATAAACCTTGAGTAAGGTAGTTTCTTTTGACAGAGGAACATAGCTGTGAAACATCAGCAACCAGTAGTGCTGTCAGCTACAGACTGAGGGTCTCAGCTCTGAAAGAAGATCTGGTGATCTCGCTACAGCAACCACTACACAGTGTCCTCTCAAGGGTTAAATCTATATGTATTCAACAATATATAAATACTAGTCATCCTACAAGTTTTCTTTATGGTATTTAGGGTCCCAGTTTTCTTTTTTGTCTCACAAGGTACTGGGACTCCATAAGGAAGATTCATTCTCTATGACAGCCAGTTTTATAAGAAAGTGACTGACTGCTTTCCTGATCCTACAAGCTTCATCTTCTAGGAAGATGCATTGTTTTATACAGAATTCTTGCCAATTACATGGGTCTATACTAGACATGACTGGTCTACTAAATTGCTGAAAGTTTTCTAATTTGTTCTTTTCTGTTAACTTCCTGCTAAATCTCCCTTATGTAACTCATTCGTTTCCTTATTCATTTGTTTATATATTCATTGCTTTATTCAACAAATACATAGTAGTCACAAAATAAGGGTTAGGCTTGGTGAATAAAAGAGGTATTCCCACTGTCTTCATGAGAATTATTTTTAAGGACGATGTACAATAGTAACAACAAAAGTCAATAGGGTTTCCTTGAATATAAAAAGCTGATGAGAGGGGAGCCTGGGGGCTCAGTCAGTTAAGCATCTGCCTTCAGCTCAGGTCATGATCCTGGAGTCCTGGAACTGAGCCTGACTTGGGGTCCCTGCTCAGCTGGGAACGTCCTTCTCCTTCTGCCTTTACCCTGCTCATGCTCTCTCTTATTCATTCTCCCCAATAAATAAGTAAAATCTTAAAAAATAAATAAAAATCTGAAGAATATTGTCTCCATATTTATAGAAATATTGTTTCAGATAACCTACAAGATTGCAAACTTTCTTGGTCTCATCCAAGAGCTGTGGTTGCAGGGTAACCAACTAAGCCAATAGCTATGAAAAGAGATACAGGAAGTTAGCACTTGTTTACCTATAGTAAATATAGGATACTTTGAAGGCCAATAAGAACACAGCTAACATTTTTAATAAGTTACCACGTGTTGAGTATGGATACATGTGAGAGTATAAAAGTACCAGAAGACACATACACACAAGAGGAATTTGCACAATCACACAGGTTTGTCCCCAGAGACCTCTATGTGAGCTCATGACAAAAAGTGAAGGCAAAGGACCCAAGAAAAACTCCTTTCTTGTTCATGCCTGGGAAAGAAATGTACATCATCTAAATTCTTTCTCCCCTGTGAAACCAAAGCTTGAAAGTAGAGAGAAGACTCTTTCCAGCTGGAGAAAAAGAATAGAAAGTAATTCTTTTTTACCTTTGGGAAGGGGCAGGAGTATATCTGGGGCCAAAATAATCAGAATGATCTTATAAATGATGGGCATGGGCAAGGTGCCAAAAATGCTCTACAACCAAAAATCAGGGATGTGGTATTTATCTACAATGAAGGCTAAACCAGCACAACTGAAAACTACTCCCTTCCTCTCCACCAGCAGTTTAATAATCCGATTTGTAAGTAATAGCAGTCCACGGCTGGAGGAAATTCAAGAGTATGGAGAAAGACCTTCTGTGAAGTATAGTTGAAAGGAAAGTTGTAAGCTGTAGATGAAGCAGATGTTGAGGAAAAACAAAACAATACCAAAAACTACCAAACTCATCTCATCCTAAGTACAGGAAACAAGCCACTACATGAACATGAAGCCTTTGGTGCACTGTAGATACATGTAAGGTGATAGGAGGAATGCTAAGATGTCCCTCAACATCCTGAAGTCAGAGGGATTTTCATGTTGACTTTGAAGGTGCAAGCTGCCACAGTTTGCTGAGAATGACAGGAACTTCCAATTGCTGAGAATGACTCCCAGTTAACAAGAGAGTAAGAAATTTAGTCCTGCAATCATAAGAAATGGGGTAACTGGGTGATGAGAATTAAGAGGGCACATGGTATAATGAGCACTAGGGGTTATATTCAGCTAATGAATCATTGAACATTATATCAAAATCTAATGATGTACTATACCTTGGTCAATTAAAAAAATTGAAATTAAAAAAAAAAAAAAAAGAAATTGTATTCTGTTAACAACCTGAATGAGCATAAAAGGGAACCCAAAGCCAAGATGAAACTGCAACCCTGGCCAAAACTTGATTTCAGCCTCATGACTGTAAGCAGACCCTGTATCTGGACTTCTTACTGAAGAAACTATGAGACCATAAATGGATGTGTTTTGTTTTGTTTTGTTTTTATCACTTTAAGTTAAATAGGCTCTAAGCAACTCCTTAAGGGAATAAAAACCCTTGGCTCCAACAATGATATTTTTTTAAGGTAAAATTCACACAATATAAAATTAACCATTTGAAATACATAATTTAGTGGCATTTGGTTTATTTATAATACCATGCAAATAATATCTCTATTTAGTTCCCCAAATGGGTATTGTTTTAAGTCACTGTTTGTGGTAACCTGTTGAAGAATAATAGAAAACACAGATTTTGAGGCCCAATGTACATTGCTGGAGGGATGATGGATCAAGTCATAGAAATGAAGGGCACTGGAAGTGGCATGAATTAACATAAATATAAAACTTAAAAAAAATAAATTGCTATAGAACTACCAGAACAAAAGGAGTAGCAATTTATTGTGAATTGATAGCATTGATGAAAGTTAAATAAATGGCAATGATATTACAAAAGATGGGAGGGAGGAATTGGGAATATAGTGTATAAGATCCTTACAATATATAGAAAGTGTCAGTTTTCTATGACTATATAACAGGTTACCAGCTAACTTATTGCATTCTCCTTCAATTAATTAAAGAAATAGATATTGTACATTCTAAAGCAAAAGCTATTTTTCATAAAATGTGTGAATAACAAGCCAATAATGGAGAAAAATAAAATCATAAAACTCATAAATGCAAAAGAGAGCAGAAAGGTAGTAAGGGACAGGACAAGAGACAAAACAAACAGAGAACATCTAGGAAGATGGACATTTTAATACAGTCATATTAATAAATACTTAAATATAAATACTCTGAACACACCAAATAAAAGAGATGCAATTAGATATTATCTCTAAATAACCTACTTTAAATTTAATTAAAAAATGGTTTTTTAATAATTTTTTATTTTTTATTAACATATAATATATTATGAACCACAGGGGTACAGGTCTGTGAATCACCAGGTTTACACACTTCACAGCACTCACCATAGCACATACCTTCCCCAATGTCCATAACCCAACCAACCTCCCCCAATCCCCCCACCCTGTCCTGCAACCCTCAGTTTGTTTTGTGATATTAAGGGTCTCTTGTGGTTTGTCTCAGTTGAGAGGCAATGTGGGGGGTGGGGGTTGGGGAGTAAGAAAGGAATAAATGAAAAATATTTTTTAAAAAAAAATCTAATGCAATATAATCAAAAGAAATCTAGAGTGACTATATTAATATTGGAAAAAATAAACTTCACCACAAGGAATATTGCCAGAATAAAGAGGAGCATTACATTTCAATGAAGGGGTCAATTTATCAAGAAAACATAATAGTCCTAAAAGTTTACACACATAAGAAGAGAGGTTCAAAACATATAAAGTAAAACAAAAACAAAAATCTGAGAAGAGAAATAGATAAATTCATAGTTATATTTGGAGATTTCAATACTCTTTTTTTCAGTGATCAACTGAACAAGTATATGAACAAGTATATGAAATATTATTATGATTATTAGGAGAGATGATTGATATTTATGTAACACTCTACCCCAAACAGCAGAACACATAGTCTTTTTAGGTACACATAAAATGCAAGTTAAGTAGACCAGAAACAAACCTTGACATATTAAAAATGTTAAAATGCAAAGAATGTCCTTTGACTATAGTGGAAATAATCTAAAAATTAATTGCAGAAAGTTATCTTGAAAATTCTCAAATATGTGGAAAATGAACAACATACTTTAAAATATCCCATGGGTCAAATAAAAAGTCATGAAATTAAAAACTATTTTTCATGAATTAAAATGAAATATATAAAATTTTATGAGATAAAGCTAAAACAGGGCTTAGAGGACAATTTATGAATTAAAGCCTTAATCTGTAATGAAGAAAAGTGTCAAATTAATGATCTAAACTTCAATTTTAAGAAAATAGAAAAAGTAATGCAAATTAGATTGAAGGCTCAAAGAAGGAAATAATGAAAATAAGACCAGAAATCAATAAAATCAAGAACAGAAAACTAATAGAAAAAATTACCCCATGATTATTCTTTGGGAAGAAAATTAAATTGGTAAACCTTATCTAGGATGATCAAAAATTTAGAATTTATTCTAGTGCATTTCAATGGTAATCTATAGAAAAATTGCAAGCAAACAAATGACTAGGTTAGATTTTCATTTAAAAATTTTTTTTTCTGATTTCTTTGAGGAAAATAAATTGGATATAGGCAAGAGTTGAAGATTAATAAAGGGAACATTACCATTATCCAGAAATACAGTGATGCATTATACTAGTGTAGTGACAACAGAGCTCTGGAGATGTGGACATGTTTGAAATAGAGTTTGTAGGGACACCTGGGTAGCTCAGTGGTTAAGGCCTCTGTCTTTGGCTCAGGTCATGATCCAAGGGTCCTGTGATCAACTCCCTCCATCCCCCCATGGGGCTCTCAGCAGGGAGCCTGCTTCCCTTCCTCTCTCTCTGCCTGCCTCTCTGCCTACCTGTGATCTCTGACTGTCAAATAAATAAATAAAATCTTAAAAAAAAAAAGAAATAGAGTTTTAGTCAATATTAAAGGATTTGCTCAGATGTTAGATGTGGAGAAAGAGAAAGAAGCTTGAGCAACTGGGTTACTGAGTTGGAGAAAACTGAGAAATGGGGAAAAAAAAACCCACCAACAAAAACATCTTCTGAGGATTTTGTCTCTGAACTCTTCACTTCATATTTTCCCAGCCAGTAAACCAGTGCTCTGCTCTACTTACAGGAATTGGGAATTTATAGTTAAAGGTTATTCTAATCTTCTAAATTTCTTCCTTTTTGACTCTTATCTCAAGAAACACTGTTTTAGGTAGTATGTTCTTATGAAGGTCATCAATAGATAGAAATATTCAAAATGCAAATAGATCCTAAAGCTCCGTATGGTACATATTTCTTAGCCTGTCTCTACCCATAAGAAATAGTAAAGGGACTCCTTTAAGTGGAAAAAAGTCCATAATTAGATATAATAAAACTACAAATAAGAAGATGTAAAATATGACAACATATATATAAAATGTAGAGTATGAAAAGGATTCTTTTAGAATTTGTTTGAACTTAAATGATCATCAACTTAATATAACTGGCATATACTTGGGATTTTATATGTGAACCTCAAACCCAAACTTATAATAGATACACAAAAAATAAAGAGAAAGACAGTCAAATATAACACTTCAGGAAGTAAATCACAAAGAGAGAGTGCAAGAGAAGAAGAAAGAAACAGAGCTACAAAAACAGAACACAGTTAATAAAATGGCAATAAGTACCTACCTATCAATAATTACTTTATACGCAAATGTTCTAAATGCTCAAATCAAAAGATGTAGGGTGGCAGAATAGATAAAAACATAAGACCTATCTATATGCTGATGAAAAGATACTCAACTGAAACCTAAAGACACATGCAGACTAGAAGTAAGGGCATGAAAAAAGATATTTTATGCAAATTAAGGTAAACAAAAAAAAAAGCAGGGTAGCAATACGTTTATAAAATCCACCTTAAAACAAAAATGTACCAAGAGGTAAAGAAGGCCATTAAAAAATGATAAAGGAATCAATCCAACAAGAGGGTATAACAACTGTTATATATCCTACAACAGAGCACCTAAATACATAAAGCAAATCTTTTTTTTAAATTTTTAAAGATTTTTATTTATTTATTTGTCACAGAGAGAGATCACAAGTAGGCAGAGAGGCAGGCAGAAAGAGAGGGGGATGCAGGCTCCCTGCTGAGCAGAGAGCCTGATGCAGGGCTGGATTCCAGGACCCTGAGATCATGATGTGGGCCAAAGGCAGAGGCTTAACCCACTGAGCCACCAAGGCACCCCCATAAACAAATCTTAATAGACATAAAGGAAGAAACTGACAGTAGCACAATTATTGTAGGGGACTTTAACACCCAAATTACATAAATGAATAGATATCCAGGCAGAAGATCAGTAAGGAAACTGTCT
Source organism: Meles meles (assembly GCF_922984935.1). Lineage (NCBI taxonomy): Eukaryota > Metazoa > Chordata > Mammalia > Carnivora > Mustelidae > Meles > Meles meles. The sequence goes on from NC_060067.1 coordinate 75,099,821, forward strand.
CTGAATGACCTAGAAGACCAGAATAACTTAGCAGATATATATAAATATCCCAAAACAAAAGAATGCACATTCTCTTTTCAAGTGCACATGGAAAGTTCCTTAGGATAGATGATATGTTAAGCCTACAAAACCAGTCTCAGTAATTTTAAGAAGCTTGAAATCATGCATCTTCTCTGACCACTACAGTATGAAACTAGAAATGAATCAGAAGGAAAAAAAACACACAAGCATGTGAAGGCTAAATAGCAGGCTCCTAAACGATGAATTGGCCAATAAAGAAATTAAAGAAGAAATTTAAAAACACAGAGATATAAATTAAAGTGAAAACGCAACAGTCCAAAATTATTAGAATGCAGGGAAAACAGTTCTGAAACGTAAATATAGGGTGATGTAGGCCTAACTCAAGAAACAAGAAACATTTCAAACAATCTAACCTTACACCTCAGGGAACTAGAAAAAGAGCAAAGCCCAAGGTGAGTAGCAGGAAATAAATACTAAAGATCAGAGTACAAATTAATGAAATGGACACACACACAAAAATAAAAAAAGATGAATGAAACTGAGAACTGGTTCTTTGAAAAGATAAACAAATTGATAAACCTTTAGCTGGACTTATCAAGAAAAAAAGAAGACACAAATAAAAATCAGAAATGAAATAGAAGTAAAAACTGACACCATTGAAAACCAAGGGATTATTAAGAGACTACCATAAAAATTATGTCAATAAATTAGGCAACCTTGAAGAAATGGATAATTCCTAGAAACATACAAACTTCCAAAACTGAATCAAGAAGAAATAGAAAATATGAACAGAGCAATTACTAGAAATGAAATTGAGTCAGTAATCAAAAAACTACTAACACACAAAAGGCCAGGACCAGATGGATTCACAGGTGACTCATACCAAAGAATTAAAGAAGAGTAATGCCTATGCTCCTCAAACTATTTTGAGAAATAGAAGAGGAAAGAAAGCTTCTAAATATGTTAAGAGGCCAGCATTACCCTGATACCAAAACCAGACAAACTATAAAAAAGGAAAACTGTAGGATAATATCTCTGATGAACAGAGATGTAAAAATCCTCTACAAATTATTAGTAAATTGCATTCTATAACACATTAAAAAAATCACCCACCATGATCAAGTGGGATTTATCCAGGGATCTGAGGATGGTTCAGTAGTCACAAATGAATCAACGTGATGTAGCATTAGAAGGCCTCTGCCTTCAGCTCGGGTCTTGATCCCGGGGTCCTGGGATCGAGCCCCACGTCGGGCTCTCTGCTCAGCGGGGAGCCTCTGCCTGCCTCTGCCTGCCTGTGATCTCTGTCTGTCAAATAAATAAATAAAATGTTAAAAAAAAAGAAGGCTAAAAATTATAAGATCTTAAATTAATAGATACAGAAAAAGCATTTCACAAAATTCAACATCCACTCATGATAAAAATACTTATGAAAGTGGATTTAGAGGGAACATACTTCAACATAATAAAGGCCATATATGACCAACCCACAGCTAACACACTTCATGATGAAAAACACCTTTTCCTTTAAGGACAGGAAGAAGACAAGGATGCCCACTCTTATCGTTTTTATTTGACTTAAGTCTTAGCCACAGCAATTAGATAACATAAAGAAATAAAAGGCATTGAAACTGGTAAAGAAGAAGCAAATTTTACTGTTTGTCAATGATATGATACTATATATGCTAAATGCTATAAATGCTAAAAATGCCACCAAAAACAAGCTATTAGAAGCAATAAATTAATTCAACAAGGTTTCAGGATACAACATTATTACACAGATATTGGTCATGTTTTTATACACTAATAACAAACTAGTAGAAAGATAAATTAAGAAAACAATTTACAATTATACCAAAAAGAATAAAATATCTAGGAATATGCATAATATCAATATACTTAATCAAGGAGGTAAAAGACCTGTATCCTGAAAACTCTAAAACATTGATGACAGAAGTCAAAAATGACACAAATGAAAACACATGCCATGCTCATGGACTGGGAGAATGAATATTATTAAAATGTCCATATTAGGAGCGCCTAGGTCGCTCAGATTGTTAGGCATCTTCCTTCAGCTCAGGTCATGATCCCAGGTTCCTGGGATTGGACCCCGCATCAGGCTCCTTGCTGGTGCGGAGCCTGCTTCTCCCTATTTTTCCCCTTGCTTGTGCTCTCTCACTATCTCTGTCAAATAAATAAAATCTTTAAAAAGTCCATATTACCCAAAGCAATATACAGATTCAATGCAATCCATATCAGAATACCAATAACATTTCTCACAGAACTAGAATAATACTAAAATTTATGTGGAACCACAGAAGACCTCATATAGCAAAAGCAACCTTGAGAAAGAACAAAGCTAGAAGTATCACAATTCCAGACCTCAAGATATACTACAGAGTCATACTAATCTAAACAGTATGGTACTGGCACAGAAGTAGACACATAGATCAATGGAACAGAATAGAAAACCCAGAAAGAAACTCATACTTAAATGGTCAATTAGCCTGCAACAAATGAGGCAAGCATATACAATGGGGAAGAGACAGTTTCTTCAGTGAAGAGTGCTGGGAAAACTGGACTACTTTCTTATGACATTCACAAAAGGAAACACAAAGTGAATTAAAGGCCTAAATGTGGGACCTGAGAGCATAAAACTCCTTGCAAAATCATAGTAATCTCTTGAACATCAGCTATAGAATTATTTTTCTAGATATGTCTCTTTTGGCAAGGGGAAAAAAAGCAAAATTAAACTATTGGGATTAAACAAACAAAAAAAACCTTTCACATAGCAAAGGAAACCGTCACCCAAACAAAAAGGCAACATACTGACAGGAAGAAGATATTTACAATGTTATGTCTGATAAGGGATTAATACCCAAAATATATAAACAACTTACACAATTCAATGCAAAAGAAAAAAAAAACACTTTGATTAAAACATAGGCAGAGGACCTGAATAGACGTTTGTCTAAAGAAGATGACAGACACATTAAAAGATGCTCAACATCACTAAACATCAGGGGAATGAAAATTAAAACCACAGTGAGAATGGAATGGCTAGAATCAAAAACATAAGAAATATGTTGGTGAGGGTGTGGAGAGAAAGGAAACCTTCATGCAGTATTGATTGGAATGTAAATCGGTGTAGCCAATCTGGAAAACAGTATGGGCATTCTTCAAAAAAATTAAAAGCAAAAATAGATAACATATGATCCAGTCCTTCTGTTACTGGGATTTATTCAAATAAAAACATTAATTGGAAAAGATATATGCATCCCTGTGTTTAGTGCAGCATTATTTATAAATAGTCAAATATGAAAGCAACACAACTGTCCATCGAGAGATGAATGGAAAAGGCAGAAGTGATAAATACACACACAAAACACAAACATGTATATACATACAGAGTGGAATATTACTACTCAGCCATTAAAAATAATGAGACTGACAATTTTCAAGAACATAGGTGGACCTAGAGGTTATTATGTTAAGTGAAATAAGTCAAAGAAAAGCAAATACTATGTGATAGAAAGATACTTTAATTGTTAATTAACAGATACAATAAGAGAACTGATGGTTACCAGAGGGGAGGAGGGTGGGAAAATAGGCAAAATGGGTAAAGGAACGTGGGAGGTACAGGCTTCTAGTTATGGAATTAATAAGTCATTGGGATGAAAGGTACAGCATAGGGAATATAGTCAGTGGTACTGTAATAGTGTTGCATGGTGACAGATGGTAGTTACAGTTGTGGCAAGGATAGCATAATGTGTAGAGCTGTCGAAATGTATACTGTACTCCTGAAACTGATCTGATGTTGTGTGTCAACTATACCTCAGCATTTACATATGTATCTATGGGGTTGATTTGATAACAGTAATTTTTACTACTTCATACTTGAGATTTTTTTTTGTTTTATCTCCAAGTGCATGATGGCAAGGAATGCAAGGACTACAGGTGGATCGATACCACTTGATTCATGTTAGGGTAGTAGCCATTTTAGTATCAAATTTTTACAATTATTATAAATGTCAAAACAGTGAAAAAGCAAATTAGAGTGCTATTATATAAGATAATATTGATATGGCACATCCCCTAAATATAACTTGGGCACCTCTAGCAGTCCACTAGACTACATGTTCAGATAACTACCTTACTCAAAAATATACTAGAAAGAATAAAGTTTAGGGATACACTTATTATGACTGCTAGTGTAAGAGGATGTTGGTAGTTAATTTTTTAACTTAAGGCTATGTTTAATATTTTATTAGTTGCTTTTAGCTAAAATTTTTTATGATTAGTCACTGTTAGTATTTGGGTCTGTAAAAGAAGAATACACACTCCACAAATAAAAGGGATAGCATGTTGAACCAACCCTGCAGCCCTGGAATAAATCCCACTTGATCATGGTGAATAATCCTTTTAATGTACTGTTGAATCCTATTGGCAGGGTTGGTTCAACATCCGCAAATCAATCAATGTGATAGAACACATTAATAAAAGAAAGAACAAGAACCATATGATACTCTCAATAGATGCTGAAAAAGCATTTGACAAAGTACAGCATCCCTTCCTGATCAAAACTCTTCAAAGTGTAGGGATAGAGGGCACATACCTCAATATTATCAAAGCCATCTATGAAAAACCCACCGCAAATATCATTCTCAATGGAGAAAAACTGAAAGCTTTTCCGTTAAGGTCAGGAACACGGCAGGGATGTCCATTATCACCACTGCTATTCAACATAGTACTAGAAGTCCTAGCCTCAGCAATCAGACAACAAAAAGAAATTAAAGGCATCCAAATTGGTAAAGAAGAAGTCAAACTATCACTCTTCGCAGATGATATGATACTATATGTGGAAAACCCAAAAGACTCCACTCCAAAACTGCTAGAACTTGTTCAGGAATTCAGTAAAGTGTCAGGATATAAAATCAATGCACAGAAATCAGTTGCATTTCTGTACACCAACAACAAGACTGAAGAAAGAGAAATTAAGGAGTCAATCCCATTTACAATTGTACCCAAAACTATAAGATACCTAGGAATAAACCTAACCAAAGAGACTAAGAATCTATACACAGAAAATTATAAAGTACTCATGAAAGAAATTGAGGAAGACACAAAAAAATGGAAAAATGTTCCATGCTCCTGGATTGGAAGAATAAATATTGTGAAAATGTCTATGCTACCTAAAGCAATCTACACATTTAATGCAATCCCTATCAAAATACCATCCATTTTTTTCAAAGAAATGGAACAAATAATCCTAAAATTTATATGGAACCAGAAAAGACCTCGAATAGCCAAAGGAATATTGAAGAACAAAGCCAAAGTTGGTGGCATTACAATTCCGGACTTCAAGCTCTATTACAAAGCTGTCATCATCAAGACAGCATGGTACTGGCACAAAAACAGACACATAGATCAGTGGAACAGAATAGAGAGCCCAGAAATCGACCCTCAACTCTATGGTCAACTAATCTTCGACAAAGCAGGAAAGAATGTCCAATGGAAAAAAGACAGCCTCTTCAATAAATGGTGCTGGGAAAATTGGACAGCCACATGCAGAAAAATGAAATTGGACCACTTCCTTACACCACACACAAAAATAGACTCCAAATGGTTGAAGGACCTCAATGTGAGAAAGGAATCCATCAAAATCCTTGAGGAGAATGCAGGCAGCAACCTCTTCGACCTCAGCCGCAGCAACATCTTCCTAGGAACAACGGCAAAGGCAAGGGAAGCAAGGGCAAAAATGAACTGTTGGGATTTCATCAAGATCAAAAGCTTTTGCACAGCAAAGGAAACAGTTAACAAAACCAAAAGACAACTGACAGAATGGGAGAAGATATTTGCAAACGACATATCAGATAAAGGGCTAGTATCCAAAATCTATAAGGAACTTAGCAAACTCAACACCCAAAGAACAAACAATCCAATCAAGAAATGGGCAGAGGACATGAACAGACATTTCTGCAAAGAAGACATCCAGATGGCCAACAGACACATGAAAAAGTGCTCCACGTCACTTGCCATCAGGGAAATACAAATCAAAACCACAATGAGATATCACCTCACACCAGTCAGAATGGCTAAAATGAACAAGTCAGGAAATGACAGATGCTGGAGAGGATGTGGAGAAAGGGGAACCCTCCTCCACTGTTGGTGGGAATGCAAGCTGGTGCAACCACTCTGGAAAACAGCATGGAGGTTCCTCAAAATGTTGAAAATAGAACTACCCTATGACCCAGCAATTGCACTACTGGGTATTTACCCTAAAGATACAAACATAGTGATCCGAAGGGGCACGTGTACCCGAATGTTTATAGCAGCAATGTCTACAATAGCCAGACTATGGAAAGAACCTAGATGTCCATCAACAGATGAATGGATCAAGAAGATGTGGTATATATACACAATGGAATACTATGCAGCCATCAAAAGAAATGAAATCTTGCCATTTGCGACGATGTGGATGGAACTAGAGCGTATCATGCTTAGTGAAATAAGTCAATCGGAGAAAGACAACTATCATATGATCTCCCTGATATGAGGACATGGAGAAGCAACATGGGGGGGTAGGAGATAGGAGAAGAATAAATGAAACAAGATGGGATTGGGAGGGAGACAAACCATAAATGACTCTTAATCTCACAAAACAAACTGGGGGTTGCTGCGGGGAGGTGGGATTGGGGGAGGGGGAGCGGGCTATGGACATTGGGGAGGGGAAGCGAACCATAAGAGACTATGGACTCTGAAAAACAACCTGAGGGTTTTGAAGGGTCAGGGGTGGGAGGTTGGGGCAACCTGAGGGTTTCGAAGGGTCAGGGGTGGGAGGTTGGGGGAACAGGTGGTGGGTAATGGAGAGGGCACGTTTTGCATGGAGCACTGGGTGTTGTGCAAAAAGAATGAATACTGTTACGCTGAAAAAATAAATAAAATGAGGAAAAAAAAAAAAAAAAAAAAAAAAAAAAAGGGATAGCATGGTTCTTAATCCTAAAGGTGAAACTGAGGAGATATGTTTATCTTCTGACCCAGTCCTCCTCAATCCCATACTAATTTAGAATGAATATTTAGCTGCAACAGAAGGCATCCTTGATACAAAGTGAAGTCTTGAATTATAATGTCCTTGACTTACAACTATCCAGGGAGTTCAGTGAAGAAGTCACTTGCAAATAAATACAGAAAAGCTGCCACCTATATACAATAAGTATAACCAGTTAGAAAAAGTAACCCTTTGACAATCCAATAAAAATGTAAAATTCCTAGCAATAAACTTAATAAGAATATGGAAAAGGTCTCTGAAGAAAACTGCATGAATTTACAGAAAGACATAAAAAGATACTTGACAATAGTTAGAGGCATTCCATTCTACTAGGTAGAAAGAATAAACAATTGTGAATCTTGCTCTAATTGACTCATATGTTTAACTCAATCAAAATAAAAACCAGAATAAAATTTTTCCTTTCAATTTGACAGTAAAATTTTTAATGTTTTTCCAATGGAATAAAGACTTGAGAATCACCAAAATAATTTTAACAAATAGTTACTAAAAATATGCATGTCAAAGCTCCATCCATGTCAAAGCTGCAACAGTGGGGTACTGGGGCAAGGTAAACACATTATCCAATGCCAAGAAATATACCCAAGTTATAACATAAATGTGGTCATGATGATGATCATGAAAATTATAGTGATGACATGCTGAGTATTTATTATATGTCATGTACTATTTTAAGTGCTTAATATATAATAGCTCCTTTAGTCCATTCTGAAACTATGTGAAGTATTATGTCCTCCCTTTAGAAATGAGTTTTATGAGGTAAGAAATGGAGGATGATTGAATAACTGATTTGAGAAAATAAAAAAAAAAATGAAGTTAGGGATTTTATGTGTATAAGTATATACCTGTCCCAAAATACATTTCAAATGGGTTATATTAAACATCAAAAATAAGACAAAATGTTAAAAACATGCCTGATTATTTACATAAACCAGTTGCAAAAAATACCTTGTAAAGCATGATACCAAAGTCATAAAAGCAAAAGGTTGATAAGTTAAGATGTGTTATATTTTTATTTCTAACTTCAGGCAAAGATTTAAGAAAGACAGATAATATCCAGCATAGTGGAGTAATAGAGTAATATACAACCTCATTTTCTGCTGGAGGGATGATGGATCAATAACCTTAAACATATGCATACTATTTAAGCCAAAAATTATATTTCAAGAAAAATTTCATCAGGAATCATAAAAATGAGCAAGGAAGTGTATAAAAAAGATGTTCATAAGTATTTTTATAAGCAAAATAAATTGGATATAATGTAAATACCACACAAGAATTATTGTTATGACAGAAATTACAGTATAACCATAGTAAAGTGATAGGTAGACTTTTTAATAATGCTGTAGATCTGCACTTATGAGCATGGAAATATGTTTGGTTGTATATTAAATGAAAAGTGTTCATAAACAGTATGAGTAGTTTGATCCATGTTTATGACACAGACACACACACACCTTCTAAGAGTGATTAACAGTGACTGCATGTTAGAATTACCTGGAGAGATTATTAAAATCTTATTATCATGACTGTAATCCAGGCCAATTCAATCAGACTTTCTGGAGGGGAGATAAAAGTATCAATATTTTAATGCTCCTAAGCTGATTTCAATATCTAGCTAAGTTTGAAAACTATGGATACAGAGTCATATGCTAAACTGTTAGTTATAAATGTCTTTGTGACATAAAGTTAGGATATATTTTTTTTCTGTTCTTCCTTATATGTGTTTTCAATTGAGATATGGATCATTTAAATTGTAATAGTGGGATGGGGTGTATTCACATGTACAATGAGGAGTTTTACTCCATTTTTTGATGTCTGACTGTTGACAACTTTAAGCCTTATCCCCCCCTCCCCTGGTCTCCCACATCTGATCAAGCTGGTCAGAAGGACCGGCTTTGCCCTTCTTTGACACAAGTGGCAGATTCAAACCATTCAAACCTCTTCTTGCATGTGAACCCCACTCCAGCTCTGCCCCATAACCACAATAAAAACCCAGGCAAGTCTTTCTCTCTCTCTCTCTCTCTCTTTTTTTTTTTTTTTTCTTTCTTAAGCCATCTTAGACTGGCTTAAGAGGCTGCCCTCCCCTCCCCAGAGACTTCAATTATATAAAACAATTTTTCCATACCCTGTGTGTATGTGTGTGGCATCATCAGTCTCAACATAAACCAAATTTTGGATGGAGCTCCCTTTGACTTTTTAGGAGACTGGAACATGAAAACCAGAATTTTTTTGTTTTATTGTTGTTGACTTGAAAATTGTCTTTGCATCTCCTCATAAAACCACATGACTTCATGGCTCACCAAATACTCTCTTTAATTTTATTGTCGTTTGCTGCTAAATACTCCTGGTTTGTCTCCTGGGAGCAGACTAGGGGTTTGTATCTCTATTATCCTACCAGACACAACTCCTAGGGGATCTTGCTATCCATTCCTTACCTTGAAACTGAATTTTTGAGGCTTCAGGGGCAGAGACATGGGATGGGCCCATTCTGACATTGTTACTGCCTTGCTCTGTTCTGATGTAACACAAAAACACTATCTCTTGATTCACATTCTTGAGTTTTGATGCCATGATGAGAAAAAAGAGGACTGAAATTTCACTTCAATTTTAAAGTCTCAGAGTTGATTATTTTTTGTATATCCTTCTCTAGGACATTTACTTCTCCTATAGTTTTGACCAAATTCCTTGCTGTTTTAAGCAATTTTTAGCTATCTCTTATTCATACTTGAATTGCCATGGTCCTGAAAATGTTATTAGATAATTTAAAAAATTTATTAGTCATTAGTAAACCTTCTTTACAATCATTTGTACCTACACATATTTTTCCCATTAGAATGATAAAAAGTAAAATGTTATACTCTATTAAATAATTTAAGTTCTATAAATTCTAAATAATTATTACTTTAATAGTTTTATAATAAGGTCTTGAGTAAATCAATCATAATCTATCTCAGTAGTTGGCAAACTATGGTCCCCAACCCAATCCTGCTTTCATACATACAATATTGGAACTCATTGGAATTTTATTGGAACTCATTTGTTTATGTAATGTTTGTGACTGCTTTTGTGTTACAACAGCAGAGCAGAATAGTTGTGACACAGACCATATGGCTTGTAAAGCATAAAATATTTACTATCTGTCACTTTAAGGAAAAAGTTTGCTGACCTTGATCAAGGTTATTGAAGAACTAAGATTTTAAGACTTTGCACAGTAAAAACCACTAAAACAGAAATAATAGAACATTTAGAATTATTTGATAAGTGAAAAACAGTGACAGGATAAGAACCGCAGTGGGATTAAGGGGGATTAAGACTTTTCAACATCTAGCACGCAGAATGGATTGCTGTGCATTTTGTGCATCTTTACTCACTAAACCGTTACAAGCCCTATGTTCTCCTTTTATCTTTTCACAGGCAAACACCTTTTGATAAGTTTTGAAGGGTACAGGAATTATTTTTCACATTTTTCTTAGTCCAGATGAACTCCAGGCTTTCCCAAAGTAGCCTGGTTGCTGATAGTCTTTGCTCTGATAAAAACAAACAAACAAACAAAACAAAACTCTTTTTTTTTAGATTAAAATTGTGGCTCTCTAGAAATTTAAAGTGAACACATGTCAAATATTTTATTTAACTTGGTGAGGGAACTAGTGAGATGTTCTTATTGAATCAAAGGAGAATTTAAATAATTTGGATGCAATAAAGAAATGTTAACGTAAGCTAAGAAATAGATTCAAAAAGTGGTCTAACAACAGTCTATAATCAATTGCTTTCTACTGGATGCCATGAATTTTTATTTCTATAGACAGGAATTATTTGTATTATCATAATTTTTTTAAATAGAGTTGTAAAATAGCTCAAATAGAATCAAAGGCAGGGATAACCCAAATGGAATAAATGAATTCAGACCCCACTAGTCTTTTCTGACCAATCTCAAAGTCAGTTCTTCCTGACAGCTCAAATGATCCACTTCCCTCCTTGCCTATTTTATTACCAATATGGAACCCTGACCTTTTTCACTCGTTCTTGAAACACTGTGGTTTTCACAAGGGATATACCACCCTTTGGAGGCTAATGTCCAAAGGTATCTCCATTACTGAAGCACAAAAAAGGAAGAACTTCACATTTAATATTAGACATTACTGTGCAAAGACCTTAATCACTCTTCTCTCTATAGAGTAGATATTTCTAAAAGTTCTATTATTGTATATTCTCAATCAGCTTTCTATTTCAATGGCTTGTAGAAAGTCAATTTTCATTATCGTGCAAAGAAATTCAGCATTCTCTTTATCTCATCCTTGGGCCTGACTATGACCAATGATGTGAAAATGTTAAGGTTTGGAGCAGACAGTCAAGAAAGAATTCTTGAGTCATCTTTGATGAAAAAGGTGTTTTTTTAAAAAAATTTATTTATTTATTTATTTATTTATTTGCTAGAGAAAGAGACCACAAGCAGGGGGAAGGGCAGGCAGAGGGAGAAGCAGGATCCCCACCAAGCATAGAGTCCAATGAGGGACTCGATCTCAGGACCCTAGGATCATGACCTGAGTCAAAGGCAGATGCTTAACCAACTGAGCCACCCAGGCATCCCCCAAAAGGTGGTTTTATTAAAGCATGGGGACAGGACCCACAGACAGAAAGAGCTGCACTGGGGTCTTGAGGACTGGCTGGTTACATAGTTTCAAGTTGGGAGGGATTTAGGGATAACATAAACCTCTAAGGAATCTGGAAGCAAGGCTTCCAGAACCTTTCGGGGTTAGCTATTGTTAGGAAAATGTCACTTATTAGTGTTTAATAAAACCTTAGTCATTAGACCCTTTAGATATAGATCAGTGTGCCATATACTTGGAAGATAATTGCTAACATATATCTTGGTGGGTGTGGGTAGAGATGAAGGAAGTTTCCAATGAAATTTTTGTATGTAAAAGGAGACTTACAGGGTCCCGGAGGTTAGGATAATGTTAAACTAAGATGGCCTTTTGCCATTAGCAGAGTATTGATATCAAGGTGTTTGAGTTCCTGGAGGAAGTTCATTCTGCCTGCTCAAGCACTTGTCATTAGGTTATAAGTTGTATAGTAAGGAAATTTAACTTTTTTCTTTTTCCTTTGTTCTCCAAGGCACCCAAGAAGATAAACGGTCTTTGTCTCCACTGAGATCAAGCAGGTGTTTTCCCTAAATTAAAGAATGAATGAACCAGCGTCTCTGAAGGCAAAATTACATCAGTTCTCTAAAGGACAATGGTGTCTGTAGTCGGTTTTTGTTTTTAACTCAATAACTGTTTCTTTTTACAAAATGAAAGTTGCTGCAGGGAAAAAAAATAGGATAAGGAATATGGATGGTTCTGAGTTCAGAGGTAGGATGTTATTTTTATTGAGTTGCTAGGAAAGGCCTCCCTTGTGAAAGATTCAGATGAAGTGAAGGAAGATCTGGAGAGAGAGCAGTCCAGACAGAGAACTAGCCAGTGTAGAGTGCCTAACTGTTAGTGTATTTGAGGAAGAACAAAGAAGCTAGCGTAGCTGAGCAGATTGTGTGAAGAGGTGTGTTAGAGGATATCAAAGGGTGTGTTAGAAGTCACTCATGCAAGGGATTGTTGGTAAAGACCTCATTTGACTATAAGTTATATTTTTTTTCCCCAGAAGAGACAGTTTTGCCTATTTTCTCAGCATGATTGTCCATTGTCTTATTTTATTCTCAAAGTGTTTTGGTTTATAAAAATAAATTATATGACCACCTTACTTACACTTCATTGTAAAAATTTTAGCTATTTTTTAGTGAAATCAAGGCCAGTGTAAAATTTTGAGAAGAATGATATGAATACATATGCATTTTAAGAGGATAAAATTAACTAAAAGAATATTGGGATTATCTTCATGGATACTGCAATCATCAACAATTGTGCCTGGAGTAGATTACCTTGATCTATAGAAGAGAAAAATATCCTTACTCTATCTGTCTTAGGCTCTTACCTAGGTCTTTGAAGTAAAAGAGAGCAAGAGAAAAATATATATAGTGAAGTTGACACAGAAGCTTTCATAAGGAAATGAAGTCCCAAGGAAGTATTTATTTAAATAGGTTTCACATTGGGTGTGGAACACTTGAACACTTGAACTCAAGACCTGAGCTGAAATCAAGAGTCCGACGATTAACTGACTTAGCCACCCAGGTGCCCCGATCCAAAGAAATATTTAAACCAGAGAGCTTTTATGCTAATTTTGATGAAAAGTGGAAAATGCAATAGTAATGAGGATATGAACTAAATGTAGTAAACTTTGCGAAACCAGCAAAACCTATTGTTTCAGATTTCTCTCTGCATTACTCCCTCTTTGGGCATAAGGATGCTCCCTTCCTCTGAGTATAGGCAGGATACCTCTCATGTGAGTGTTTAAGGATCGGCTTCAAAAAAGAAGATCAGAGAGTACTTCCTACATCTACCATTTCTCAAATTCCTTCTGCTTAAAATAAAAAAATATGCTAAAGTGTCATATTTTGGGGTATTATGTCTTGAATCTCATCAGAGCCAATTGCTAAAATCTTCTAGGCATGAAATTCAAGAGACTGGATATCAAGCAGCCAAAAACCATGATCCTTGAAAGAGAAGTAGCAGATGAGGGTGGAGAAGGGTGTGGAGTGGGTAGACCCCAATTTATTGCCCTGAGAGTATTTCTAGGGAATAGGGAAGTATTTCTAGGGAAAGCCAAGGGAAGCCTGGCAGTGCCTCTTTGGTCAGGCAACAGAACTGAGAGTCCAAGTAGACCAAGGCCATGAGAGTTCAAAAAGAAGAACACAGAAGAAAGAAAACTGCATGGAAAGAGCTCTAAGATCCAGAGTGGGTCCTTTATGATATACTCAACTGAATATTGAGAAGCCCAAGTTGTGAACACACTGCCTGATGACTACAAGAACCTTCTGAAAGGATTAGCGATATCAATTTCTGGGACTCACTCAGAACCTAGAATAGTGCTTGTTCCCACCAGCCAGAATGGAAGACACAAAAAGGAGACAGAGAAAAAACTGTCATTAGTTGATGTTACACACATTGTATCAGAATTATGGTACTTAAGGGTTACTACCCAAGAGAAGGTTTAGCTGGAACAGTGCCCAAAAAAAGATCTAAGGGGGGGGCGGCGGTGAAGAAAAGAAAAGAAGAAAAGAAATGATAGTGGTGTCTTTGGAAAAACTGCTGCTGTTAGAGGTTACTGAGTTAAGGATACTGGTAAACAGTTATCACAGGTTGGTGATCCGGGCTAAAGGAAGCTATGGATTCCAAGCATTATGATATGCCATCAGGGAGTCTCCCTACTTACAGTTCCAAATTCTGTCTTTCCAAAATCATCTTTTAAAGGGATGAGAGAAGAAGTGTAGCTGCCTTACTCTGGGGGAACATGATGCGATATAAAATGCCTAAAGCAGTGCTTCTCAAACCTTAAACTATTAAACAAAAGGTATCTGGAAAATCTTGTTAAAACGGAAGTGATTCAATAGTTTGGGGTGGGACCAAAGATTCTGAACTTCAAAGTTTCATCCTGGAGCATCTGCATCTGGTACATAGACCACCCTCTGAGTATCAACAGTCTAAAGGTTTTAAAGTGCTGTACACACTTTATTTAAGGGTCCTAAAAATTGGGCAGTGGAGTCTAAGATTTTGTGATACTAAGGGGTATATACTACTTCTGCTATACTACTAAATGATACTTACTTCCAAGGAAGTTGCCTAATGAAAATGCTATGTAAAGGATATCAGAGCAGTAAATCTTTTAGAAAAAAATAAAGTTAGGTAGATAATTTTACAAGTGACATTTGCAATATATTTTCAAGATAAAACATATTTATAGGCTTAATGGATTTATATTTGGTTGCCCTTTTTATATAAAACAATTTCATCTTGAACCTCATAAAAACCTCAAGAAGATAACCAAGTGTTTATATACAAAAATGGAATGGCAGAAATGTGAGAACTATGAGGGTTAATCCACTGACAGTACAATGTCAATTTATGTGATTCTATATTGTAAACTAAATCAATTCTAAAAGCAAGAGAAATTATAGACAAATGAACAGCGACCTCAAAAATTCCTTCTATTGCTGACCTTAGTAACTGCCAGTATTTAATGCCTAGACAACTGTTTTCTGAAGATACTAAGAGAATTAGAATCAACTTAGGAAAAAAAATAATTCCTTTTAAACCATCTCAGATCACAAGCGACCAGGAGAAAATTGATCTTAGAGATCTTCTAATGTCAAAGGACATTCAAGCAAGGTACATTCTATTATGTTCTCTATGTCCTTTGGCTATTATTTTAGAAAACTGAAAGGAGCCAAGGAAGTTATGAACTGTAGAGAAGTAGCCTTTTCTTCAAGGCATTCTTCAACAGGACTGAAACTTCATAATCACTAAAAGTTAGACAGGCTTGGGGCGCCTGGGTGGCTCAGTGGATTAAGCCGCTGCCTTCGGCTCAGGTCATGATCTCGGGGTCCTGGGATCGAGCCCCGCATCGGGCTCTCTGCTCCGCAGGGAGCCTGCTTCCTCCTCTCTCTCTGCCTGCCTCTCTGCCTACTTTTGTGATCTCTCTCTGTCAAATAAATAAATAAAATCTTAAAAAAAAAAAAGTTAGACAGGCTAGAGACAAGCAGATTATTGTTAAGTCAGTCACTGAACTGGCAACAGGTGTTTTTCATCTTTTTGAGTCTTGGCATACCTGGGAGCCAGACTGGTAAGATACCAAAACTTTGTGACTTGAGAACAAACCATGATGTTTGTAAAACTGGCCTAGGTGAGGTAACATTTAGGCAGTTCATTCATAATGGGGTTTGTGAACCAGTGACAGACCTATAACCTACTCTGACTTCAGTCAAGGTCCTCTTCCAGTAACTGCCGGTGCTAAAGGTGGTGATTTTCTCACCACTGTCATTGCCCCTTATTTTGCACCTCCCTGCTGGCTGTGCAATTTGCTGGGGGTTTGGCATGGCCACAGGAGTTCATTATTTAGTATCGTATCTTAGAAATGCTATTTTCCATTTATTTCCCATGAAATGAAATGAAAAGACTAGTGTTTCTAAAAACCTATTCAAGCAATCATCTGCTTCTCTTTTATTTCCTTTGGGAAAGAGTCTCGTTGACTCTGGCAGGCATTCTGTCTTTTTCATTAGGTACCTCTCACTGATAAGTAGAAAGAAAATGTTTTATCATATAGAAACTGAATCTCCTGCGAAATTTTCCTACTGATAGTTTTTGGCTATCTTTTTAGGTGCAAGGAAAGAATCGTCTATCAGTTTATCCAACATAATATCTACCTAATTTTCAGGCCATATTGTAGTATGACTTAAAGCTCCAGGAGGTACAAAGTATATATTGTGAATTCAGTGTCCATAACAATTTATGACAGACAATTGTAAAAATACAATTCCAAAAAAAGAAATTCTGTTATGCTATGGGAATAGTAAAAGCTTTTCAGCTTGGGTAGAAAGTGGGAAATGAAAATAGTAAGTTCCGAAAGAATTTTCTTCCCTTCCTTCTATAGAGTTGACACCACCAACCATAACAATCAGTATGTTAGGACAATCACTAGATGATAATGAAGTCTAGACTTAATTATAACACTTTAATGATGTTGTATGTTGGTGTATTTTTTTTTCTTAAGTCTTGACTTCTGAAATATGTCACTGTTAAGGAATTTTAAGCCCATTTTATAATTTTGGTGTAATATTAAGAGTGTGACTATATACACTGCAGATTCTTTTTTTAATGTCATGTGCCCTCAATTCACTTGAGAAAACAGTTATTGGGAGCCAAGGATTTGAAAACATTGTGCAATGAAAAAGTGGTGATGCCCAAATTGATTAGAGATGACTTCTGTCAATTTATGGAGGAGATAGTTACCTGAAAAATAATATATAAGACAATTTCTGAAAAAGCACTATAATTACTCATACATTTGCTGAGCTTGTGCTATGTGACAGGCACTATACAAAGCAATGTTCATACCAGACAAAACGACACATTCTTGCCCTTAAGGAACTTGTAATCAAAATTTAGTTTGATAGGAAAGAACCACAAAATTGGTGTCTATAATAATTGCTATTAAGTACACAGGTGGCACACATACGGTGAGTCTCTGAAACTTATTTATATCAGATATGGTAGGTACTATCTCTATGTATATATACCACCATTTCAATGGCAGACATGAATATTAGACTATAACACAGCTAAGACAGGACAGAGCCCATACTCCAAGCAGTAACATAATTTGAGTTACATTGACAAAAGAAAGTTACTAACTATTTCATCTATCTCTCCATCCTCCTTCTCTGTTATTCTCCAAACAACATGGTCTTATATGGGTGAGGAAGCCAAAATTTGTATTTCCAATTATAACCTCATTCTGGCCTGTTGTAATGGAGTATCTTTAACATTTTTTTACCCATACCAAATAAACCAAACCACAACCAAAAAGCTTATCTGCACATTTTGTTTGTTTTTAAATACCCCCTTAGTGTTATGGATTTGTTCTTCTTTCCATTCCCTTCCAAATCAGTCACCAGTTCCTATGATGACTTTGGCTGTAATGTATTAGCTGCAAATCTGTCTGTGAAGTTCTTGATTCTTTTTTTTTTTTTTTTAAAGATTTTATTCATTTGACAGAGAGAGATCACAAGTAGACAGAAAGGCGGGCAGAGAGAGAGAGAGGGAAGCAGGCTCCCTGCCGAGCGGAGAGCCCGATGCGGGACTCGATCCCAGGACCCTGAGATCATGACCTGAGCCGAAGGCAGCGGCTTAACCCACTGAGCCACCCAGGCGCCCCGAAGTTCTTGATTCTTAATCCAAATCTGAATTCTCATCTTTTTCCTCTACTTCTGTTGTGGACTTCACATAGTAGTCTTTGATTTACTTTTTTTAGTTATGTAATACATGTTTATTATTTTTTTTAAAGATTTTATCTATTTATTTGACAGACAGAGACCACAAGTAGGCAGAGAGGCAGGCAGAGAGAGAGAGGGGGAGGAAGCAGGCTCCCCGTTGAGCAGAAAGCCGGATGTGGGGCTTGATCCCAGGACCCGGGGATTATGACCTGAGCCGAAGGCAGAGGATTCAACCACTGAGCCACCCAGGCGCCCCTGTAATACATGTTTATAATACTTCATAGTACTCCTAGTTTGGAAACCAAAAGTATGCTTTTGTTATCCATAAATTACAGTCTTAATTCTTCAATCTAGAATTAAGGCTCACCATAATTATTGTAATTTTAACAGCACAAACCAATATTCATAATACTGTAAAGTTTACAAAGCAGATTCATATTGTAGTCATGACATCAATCTTAAGGGATAGGTAGTATGCTTTATTTTCCTTGGAGAGAGAGAGTGATTTTCCAAGGTAACAGGGCAATTCACAATGCCCCAATCTGAATTTAAGTCTTCTGCATTCAAATATGGATATTCTAAAATACAATGAGTAATTTGAGCATACATACCAAATGTCCCCAGAATGACACTTTTCTTCCAGAGTAATGGGTTACTTGACCACATTAATACATATATATTTATTACCTTCAACCTGAAATTTTTTGTTGTTGTTATTCCATATCTATTATTCCCTTAAAAAGACCCACACATCTTTAGAATATCATTTTTGGGTAGACTTTATCTTAATCTTTGAAGTAATAAAAATTAAATTAATTTTTTCTCATACTTAGCCAAATTTCACTATACTATTTTTATTTACTGTGTTACAGTTTCTTTTATATTTGTATCTTTTGTTTCCTTTAGCTCTTCAAGGCATAGTACATTCTGATGTTTTAGAATACTTAATAAAACTGTTTGCACATAATAAATATTTACTGAATGTTTGTCAATTTAGTAACTGGTCTTTCCCACTGCATATTGCCTTATTATTTTTAAGACTTTTTTTGACAGCCTCTGTAGTAGGCAGAATAGTAATCTCCCAAGAATGTCCATGTTTTAATCCCCAGAGACTATGAATAGGTCAGATTAAATGCAAAAAGTAAGGTTGCAGGTTCAGTTGACTAGGAGATGGGGAGTTTATCTTGGAGTAACTGGGTGGGTTCAATAAAATCACAAGCATTCTTAAAATCAGCAGAAGGAGACAGAAGAGAGAGAACCAGAGAGATAGTAGTATGAGAAGGACTTACCAGTATTGCTGGCTTTGTAGATTAAGGAATGGGCCACGAATAAAAGAATGTTGGTAGGCTCTCATAGCTGGAAAACGCAAAAAAAAAAAAAAATAAAAATAAAAAAAAAAAAAGGTTGATTTTTTTTCTTTCTAGAGTCTCTCGAAAGGAGAGCATCCCTATCAACACCCTGATCTTAGCCGAGCAAGACCCAATTTCATACTTTGACCTTAAGAACTGTAAAATAATACATTTGTGTTTTCTGAAGCCACTAATTTGTTAATGAAGCTGATTATTTGTTAAGCCAATAATTTGTTACAGGAGCCACAGGAAATTAATATGCAACTAATATAACATTTTCTAAAAATATTTAAAAAGGACTTTTATGGAAAATTGATTGAGATTTTCTATTAAGTCATGTGAACAGTATATTCCTATGCAGCCTCAATTTTATACAATGTTTTCTGTGTATATGCAACCTCAACATTAAATGGTGTAGAGCTAGATGTCAACTAAACATGAACCACTTTGGCATGACCCCTACTAATGTCTTCAACTGCATCTCTCATTATCCCCCTCTTATCCAAGATACATGACACAGTTGACTACTTTCAGTCTTCTAAAACAGCTAAGCTCTTTCTTAAGTTTTGCCTTTTTCTTGTTGCCCCTTCTGCCTTCCATTCACTTGGGTTTTAAAACTCATCTGGACATCACTTCTTGACAACTTCACTATCCTTTCCTTTGTGTTTCTTTTGCCTGCTACATATTACTTGATAGAGTTTAGTTGCCTTTTAACATCTCAGTTTTCCTTAGATTTTAAACAACTTGAGGGCAAGAACTATTGGAGAGCAAGAATTTCCTATCACCTTCAAGGTCCTTCTAGCTGAATTAAGAATCAAATTAACATGAGACATATTAAGAGGAGAAAATCAAATTTTGTTTTCTATGTATAAGGTTCCCTATGAAAATTCCAAAGACAGTCAGGCAAAATGAGGCATACATGCCATTTTTTTTTTTTTTTTTTTTTTTTTTTTTTCTCATTTTATTTTTTTCAGCGTAACAGTATTCATTCTTTTTGCACAACACCCAGTGCTCCATGCAAAACATGCCCTCTCCATTACCCACCACCTGTTCCCCCAACCTCCCACCCCTGACCCTTCAAAACCCTCAGGTTGCCCCAACTTCCCACCCCTGACCCTTCAAAACCCTCAGGTTGTTTTTCAGAGTCCATAGTCTCTTATGGTTCGCTTCCCCTCCCCAATGTCCATAGCCCGCTCCCCCTCCCCCAATCCCACCTCCCCGCAGCAACCCCCAGTTTGTTTTGTGAGATTAAGAGTCATTTATGGTTTGTCTCCCTCCCAATCCCATCTTGTTTCATTTATTCTTCTCCTATCTCCTACCCCCCCATATTGCTTCTCCATGTCCTCATATCAGGGAGATCATATGATAGTTGTCTTTCTCCGATTGACTTATATTCCATTCTTAATTAAGGAGAAAGGGGTAGGGCCTGGAACTTAAAGGGAAAGAATACAATCCTTAGGAAGATGAACAAGAATAAATACTTGGTAAATAAAATTTCAGTGGGCCATTCAAACAGTGGGACATAGGGGACTTTGACCAAACAGTCTTGCTGTGTCCCCCTTACCGCACCTAGATTTTATCATACTGTAGTTATCTATGGTGATAGCTTGCTTCCTGGAACAGGTTCTCTAAATTCTTCTTAGGGAGTTGAAGGGGGAGCTATAGAACTTTTTCTGAATAAACCCAGTTTCAATTGCTTTTTTAAACTCAAAATAGTTATCTTGTCAGAGAGGTCCATCTTGGGGCATCCTACCCTAGCTCCTACAGAACTATGCTTTGTCTTTGGAACCTAGCCTTTGCAGTATTATTCACAGTAGTTACTCAATAAAACACTATGCAATGGATGGAAGAACTGTCTCCCTAGCAAACTTCTCATGTATTTCTATAGCATATTTCAAATTACATTCTGTGTTTGATTCTTTTTCACCCATGCCTCCTTTGCTGACATTTTGAATTTCTCCTTTTCAAAGAGCTCCATGTCAACATTCTATTTTCCTTCTAACTTTTATTGCCAATTCCTGAAATGTGTGATCTACACCTGTGCCACAGCTTCTACTCATTTGCTTTTTAATCCCCGCATATCTGGCTTCTGAAACCACCCCACTACCGAAATAATTCTCTTAATATCACCACCTGCCTCCCCAAATTCAATAACCTTTTCTCAATTTGTGTTTTATTAATCTCTCAAATTCTTTAGATTCCTGATCTTTAAGCCTCTTTATTATTTTTGCCCTTCTGCTTTTTTCTACTAGTTTCTTTTCTCTATAGCTGGCACTTTTCTTGATTCATAACTGTGATTTATAGTCTAATTGGTTTCTATGTCTCCTTTTCTCCTTAAACGCTCACATGATATGTCTTCTCAAAGCTTCAAGTACCGCTTTACACAGGGCTTCCCGATTCTTCACTTTTGCTCAGACCCATATATGCAACGGCTAAAAGACCATACAGATTTGTTACCCTGACATTATTGGAAACTTAACCTTTCCTAAACAAATGTTATTTTCCCTGAAATCAGTTACCCTTCTGAATATCCCTGTTGTTGCCAGCTTAACCTTTTTAGTTTGGGCTCCCTGTATTTGAAAACTTGGAAAGAGGGGAGGCTACATAACTTCTGTAAGCGCTGGTTTTCTCAATTTGTAGAAATAGGGCAATAGGATAATAGAAATAGGACAATAGTTATACCTGATATTAATAATTTATACAGACTTTTCTGAGTGAGTAAATATAAGGTGTTTAGCATAATTTATAACAAGTTGAAGTAAAAGCATTCACTAAATAGTAGGTATCATTGTATTCATCTATTAAAGGACACATTTTTTTTTTTTCACATTTTAACATACGGGGAATCAGATTGTGTTTTACAATCAATAGTATGACATAGATTATGTGCATGAGTTTTTCTCCCAATTCTAGAATAATCAACACACAGGTGTGCATCTTTCAATTGATTGGCATCTAAGATTCAGTGAAATAAGGTAAATTATTAACTTTTTAAAAGATTTCATTTATTTGACAGTGAGTGCAAGAGAGTACAAGCAGGGGGAGCTGTGGAGGGAAAGGGAGAAGCAGGTTTCCTGCTGAGAAAGCTTGGGCTCCCTCCTAGGACCCTAAGACTATGACCCAAGCCAAAGGCAGGCACCCAACTGACTGAGTCCCCCACTGTAAATTTACAGCCACTGTAAATTATTTACATTATTGTTGTATCAACTGCTTCACTGCTCTTTATTCCTTTCAACTTGTGTGTGTGTGTGTTTCTTTTTTATTATGTTCAGTTATCCACTGTATAGTACATCATTAGTTTTTGATGTAGTATTCAGCAATTCATTAGTTGTGTATAACACCCAATGCTCATCACAACATATGTCCACATTAATAACTGTCACCTGGTTACCCCATCCCTCCACCCCTCTCCTTTCTGTAACCCTCTGTTTGTTTCCTGGAGTTCAGAATCTCTCATGGTTTGTCTGCCTATTTTTGCTAAATATCACTATCATTTTGCTCCCTGGTTAAAGTTTTACAAGGTCCTTTGTTTCTGAATGTTTTCCATTTTGAATGTTCTCTAGCAGTTAAATTACTATCAAAATTTAGTGTTATATATTTCTCTTCCAAGTCTTGATTAATCTGGCCAGATTGGTTTTAAAACCAAGGCATCATCCATCTACCCCAACCCCACCAAATTTCATGCAGATTTCCATCTGCGTATATTTGATCCTGTGACTCTTCTCTGTAAGATTCTCTTTTCCTAAATATTATTTATCCTTATAGACCAGATTCAGCTTCAATAAATCATTGTTAAAGCATTTTTAGTTTGGAAAAAAGAAAACATTTTTTTGTTTGATAAAAGTTTAAAAAGTTACACTAGACTTTTCCTATACAGATGCTCAGAGAACATTTTAACATTTTACACACACACAAGAGGATTAAACAATTTCAGAATATTTTTTCCTTTTCTGATTCCTTTGATAATGCGTATATTTAATCTTATTTTCTTACTTAATGTCATAGCACTGTAAAGCCAGAGGATGGCTCCCTTCATGAATTCATCTGAAATAATTTGCCTTACTCCTTGAATCAGAAGAGGGCAGTATCGTTGCCTCCCTTTTTCCATTACAATTATTCAGACATTTGGGACATTTTCCCAGAGGCTGTTGTGGTAGGTACTTTTCATCTTTGCCCTTTATACATGCATTTCTGAGAGCAATATGAGAAAGGGCTCCGGCCAAATGTGAGAAGGCCATCAACCCCTGGTGCACAGTTAACAAATCCGGATAGAACTAGAGATCTGGCAGTGGGCTGCAAGCTGGCAGTGAGAATGGAGAGGACACCTGTTCCCTTGAGTGATGTTTATTTCCAAATTGAGCAGAGAAGTATGGGCAACTTTCCTGATTTTCACATTCTTTGAATGTCATAATAGGATAATATTCAGGCTTTTGGAAAATAAAATTTGACTATGTTCAATAAAGTGTGTGCAGTAAATTCTAGATGAAATAATGTAAGTTTCAGGGACAAACTTAAAATTAAGCTATTTATAGGATTTATTTTAAGAAAAATGTAATTTTGAGCAACTAGTATAGTCTATTAAATGATTTGCCTTAAAATACTGCTGTCTATTGGAGACAGGATTTGAAGTTTAGTAAGATACAGACTGGATGGAATGGTACACATTTGAAAAGCAATGCAAAACTATGTAAATGATTGTTTAAAAACTGAGTACCTTCATATTGGATTCCTTTTTTTTTTTTTAAGATTTTATTTATTTATTTGACAGACAGAGATCACAAGTAGGCAGAGAGACAAGCAGAGAGAGAGGGGGAGGCAGGCTCCCTGCAGAGCAGAGAGCCCGATGTGGGGCTTGATCCCAGGACCCTGAGATCATGACCTGAGCTGAAGGCAGAGGCTTAAACAACTGAGCCACCCAGGCACCCCTGGATTCCTTTTCTTTATAATATATCTAACCTGCTTTTGATGGGAGCTAACTCCCATTCTGTCCAAACTGTCAGAATCCAATCACTTCAACTAAATTTCTCTTATTTCATGTTTTCCTACAAACTAAAAATGTCTTGAAAATAGCTTTAGGGATAGTTTGAAATTGTTCTTAAAAAACTCAGTTGGATCTATCTAAATTTAAACATTACACATTCTGCCAAAATGAAAATTTTTTATTAACATATAATGTATTATTTGCTTCAGGGGTATGGGTCTGTGAATTATTAATCTTACATAATTCACAACACTCACCATAATGGATACCCTCCCCAGTGTCCATAACCCAGGCACTCCAACCCTCCCTCCCCCTACCCCCAGCAACCCTCAGTTTGTTTCCTGATATTAAGAGTCTCTAATGGTTTTTCTACCTCCGTGGTCCCATCTTGTTTCATTTTTTCCTCCCTGCCCTCCACGATCCCCTGCCTTGCCTCTCAAATTCTTCATATCAGAGAGATCATATGATAATTGTCTTTCTCTGACTGACTTATTTTGTTAAGCATAATACCCTCTAGTTCCATCCACGTCATTGCAAATGCCAAAATGAATTTAATGCAACTTACAGTTGCTATAATTTGTCCTTCCTTTAACTCAGTAACTCTCAATTTTATGTTTACAATATACTTTTCTAGATTAAAGGGTCAAAAATTATTTTAATTAGTTTAAATAGATAAGAGTAATATAATAGTTTTATTTTTAAGGGAAATGTATTGACATATTTACTCTGAGTCTGATTGGGTCTGAAGATGAATCACAGCTGATAACATGAGCATTGAAGAAAATAGGGAATAGACAATTTTGGAGAAACCTCTACAAACAGGATATGCTTTCTGCTATACTCAAAATACCACTTAGTGAGATAATAACATAAGTAGGGTATGTAAAGTCTTTTTGTATCTGTGATTATTCAAGATTAACCAAGATAATCCAAATCAGCTACATATACTCACTGCTATTCAACTGAAGTCTCAAGTACAGCTAGAGAAGTAGAAAGTGGGACAAAGGACATTTATCTGAATCTCTTTCTGCATAGGCAGATCTATATAAGTGGCCATGACTCTTGTGAAGATTTTTCTCTGGGGACTATACATATGTAATAATACACTTGACAAGCAAAATGATTATATAGCACACAACACTTAGATATAAACATTTCTTATGTACATCTATCTCCTAAATATAAAACAGGGTGAGCATCTTCTTCATTTTGCCTTCACTCTGGCATCAAACTAACACTAGCTTTTATATAGTAATTGTTATATTTCATGGGCAATTGTCTGTTTTTGGAAAACTTATACATTATAGGTGATAATGGTATTTTGGTATTTTAGTTTCCCCTGAAGGCTCTTTTTGGTTTACAAATGGGCACCTACATGCTGTGTCCTCAGACAGCTTACTCTTTACCCACAAATCCCAATATCTCTTCCTCTTTTCATAAGGATACCAGCCATGTTAGATTTTGGGACTATTCATTTGACTTCATGAAACCTAACTTACTATTTAAAGGCAAATCTAATTTAATTTCCAAATACAAGTACATTCTGAGGAGTATTTGCTGTTTAGAACTTCAACATATAAATTTTGGTTTGGTCAATAACATGAAAAAATTTGTGGAACAATTTATGGTTGTTTATATTAATAATATTATCTTTGTTTTAGCCATGGCATGCTCTACTATAAGTTAAAATAATCATCAGTGTTCTTTGGGACTAGTAATTCTTTCATTAACAATATAGATTAAATGCACATAAAATTAGATATCTAACCAGCAAGACCTTGAAGGAATGACATATCTAGCAAGAACACCTTCTGGGTAGGAGGATCAAAGAAAGTAGAGTGTACATACTGAAATGAAATGTGAATGTCCTAGACGGGACATTCGAAGAGTATATATCAACCACTCAGATGTAGAGGTGAGTACTGAGTATCTGAGAAAGGGGTGATGTCTCACATATCATGTTACCAAACTTTGGGAAGAGACTCTTCAAGGGATACTGATAAAGGAGAAAGAAACAAGGTCTGGTCTTGACCATATGAGTGTAGAAGTCAGCATTTGCACACTTAATCCTTTGATCAATTATTTCCTGGATCTTCAGCTTGGATCTCTTTAGCTACTTGTATTATTTTTAGGCATAGGCCAAAATTCTACAAAAAAGATATTCTAAAATACTGTGGTATGAGTGTAGAACTTTAGTTCTCCCTCATAGGTGTACACATCATGACTGCCAGGAGGCTGCCTGTGTACTTCTGGCTATCCAGATTCTTTCTTCTTTTTGCTCTGCCATCGCTTAGGGTCAGTAGTAGGTTTGTAAATGTTTAAGAGCCAGCTTTTTAACTATAGTACTAATATGATGTTAGTTTACATTTCTTTTGCATTAAGAAAGACCAAAAACCAAGTAAAACAATGAAAAGTGAAAAAATGAAAATTTAAATAGACTTTGGCTACTTATTAGTCAATATCTTGGATGGTTTATTTGCTGAATCAGAACACATTTGTCTACTGGAAGGCATTTTCCTCAGGGTTTTTTGTTGTTGTTGTTGTTGTTTTTAATGCATGTACTATTCACAATGTAAAAGCTAAAGATGCAATGCACTTTAAAGTTTAGTTGACCTGAATTAACATTTTATCCATTAGTATCTTAACTCTAGACAGCCTACAAACCAATAAATCATGCCTTAATTTATAAAATTTGCTGATTTCTAGGATAGAAATATTTCCAACGTGCTCAATTTCAAGCTACCAATGTCACATTACTGGAGGCAGCATTGGGAAGAGAAAGACAGTAGAACACCATTATATAGTATTTCCACCATATGAAAACAAACATTAGAGCATGGGTAATACTCAAAATTACAATTAATGGATTTTGAGTGTTTATTACACTTAAAATATAATTTTGTGTAATTTTACATTTATAATATTGTTAAATACTATTTATTTTTAACAATCAACTTATAAAATTCTTCAAAATCTAACAATCAGTTCTTGCAAAACAGGACAAACCAGGTCTTGCCCACCAATGCCTAATGGGTACCCTCATTCACTTGTTTAAAACTAGTTCAGCAACAACTCATTTGAATTCTACTTTGTGGGGAAGACAGGGACAAAGCAGAAAAAAATAGAAAGAAGTCTTTTATGGAAATCCTACAGAATGTGCACACATCATACTCGTGACAGCTTGGTCCAAGGCTCCTTCAGAGAAAGTAATGTAGTCTCTGGTTCAGTAAGTGGTTATATTATTTATTTTTTAAAGATTCATCTATTTATTTGAGAGAGAGAGAGCATATGTGTGCATAAGCATGAAGGGTAGAGGGAGAAGGAGAGAGAATTTCACGCAGTCTCTGTGCTGAGCATTGGGCCTGAGGCCAGGCTCAATCTCTGAACCCTGAGATCATGACCTCAGTTGAAACCAAGAATCACTTTACCAACTGGGCCATCCATGTGGTTATATTATTTAAAGAAAACAAGTAGACTAGAACCTGGTGATCAGGTGACTGTTTTGTCACCATCTTCCCCTTTGGTCACTCCCATATCCATGTATTCCTTTCTATAAATGTACAGATTGGAAACTATGGACTCTTTAATTCCTATCTTTTATTATGATCAAAATGAAGGATCTCTGGGTACTGTACACCCCTCTTTCTCCTAACTATGGCTCCTCTTGGTCCAGTGATCTACAAATAAGTAATTTGTACCCCTACAGTCAATGTATGATGGTATCCAAATATTATTATAATACCAAAGTAAGAACAACATACTTAAAGTAATACATTCAGTGTCATGTGGTGGTCATCAGTCAATGACACTGCTGAAATCCAGCTGTGTAGGCTAACATTTCCCACCATGGCAGGAAAACAAATTCTTGGTTAGGCACTTGCATCTACCGTTTTGCAGAAACTCCCCTTCAGCCAGCCTCCACGGCCTTAGCTTTTCATTCTAGTTGATTCTTCCTTATTTATCATTCTTCTTGGTCATACAGAGATATACACTAGAGGCCTCTTAGAGGCTGCCCAGTTTCAGAAGTTAACTGATTATTAGTGCAGGTTTGTAAGTCAAGGGATTGCTTTAGAGTTGAAAAATCATAAAATTTTTAAGTATCTTTAAAAAAATATTAATATCAAACCCATCACCAGGATCAGAAACCTAGCTGGAGTCAATTTCCTTTTTTTCCCTCAATTGAAAATCACTATCACAACAGATGCTTAGTTGAGGTCCCAAAATATGTATTCCTCTAGTATTTTCTCCAAATTATCACCTGAGATCATTTTCTAAAATCCAAGCCTGCTAATGTTGCTCTTTATAACATCAATTGCTTATCATCATCCACTGAGTAAAATGCAAATTCCTTAGCATGACAGGCAAGATTGGTCCTGGATTCTTCAATTCTCTCTTTTTAGCCTGTTTGATTTCCTTGATTTGACACCAGATAAAGCAACCTGTTGGCAAAATTATCATTCTTTGAACATCTGCACTCTGCAGCATTTTTTCCATACTCCATGTGTTTTCACATACAAACCTACCTTGCCACCCTCTATCCTGTTGTTGTCTACATATTCAGACTTTTGTATTCAAAACATTAATACAGTAGTAAAGAACAGTGGTTCAAGAAGTTGCACTTGATAGTAAGATAAGCACAATCCTGTTTTTTCCACACTAAGCTTTGCGACTTTATATAATCTAACTTTCCAAGCTGTAACTTCCACATATGTAAATAGGAATGATGATAGAACTAATAATCGTAGTTAGGATTTACTAACATAATCTTCCTGAAGAACTAAGCATAATGCCTGGCCTATAGTAACTACCCTCTAAACATTAAGTTGTGTTATTTTTGTTGATTGAACAAAAGAACTGGCCTATTTTGATTCAGAATTCTTCCTATACAAGGTCATCTTGTATACCATTTAAGAGGCCTTGTTTCTTTATTTTTAAATGTTTTTAAAAAATATTTTAATTTATTTATTAAAAAGAGACAGCAAGAGTGGAGGGGGCTGGGAGTGGAAGGAGGGTTGGGGAGAAGAGGAGAAAAAATGCTCAAACAGACTCCCCACTAAGCGTGAAGCCTGAGGCAGCTCCATCCCAGGACCCTGAGATCATGACCTGAGCTGAAATCAAGAGTAAGAGGCTCAACCCACTGATCTACTCAGCGGCCTGGAGGTCTGGTTAAATACCAGCAAAATTCCTCTAAGTATGTCTACAACCATCCTTTAATACTCTTATATGTTAATATAATTCATATTACAATATGAATATCTAATAGTTAAGATGGGACATGTTGCCACTTTATTTATTGCTGGGTATATAATCTTCAGAGAGAAGTAGATTTTACAAATTACATTCGTAGTAGTGGTAGAAAACTTTTATAATTGGTAGGACTTTTACAGTAATATGGGAGCAGGGCTAGTGATATGGCTGCCATATCAAAAACTTATTTTCTAATCAACTTTTAATTTTTGTCTTATTTATCTTAATGCATATTCATG
Source organism: Meles meles (assembly GCF_922984935.1). Classification (NCBI taxonomy): domain Eukaryota; kingdom Metazoa; phylum Chordata; class Mammalia; order Carnivora; family Mustelidae; genus Meles; species Meles meles. The sequence goes on from NC_060067.1 coordinate 75,129,582, forward strand.
AGTCACAAACTTCTCATTGTTTACTCTGGAAATTTTATTCAGGATTATTAGAAGTACTATGAGGAACCTACAGTGAGCAAGTCATTACAAGTTTTCTTTAAAATAGATCAAGAAATGGATGATATGACAAAATCAGGAGGAAGGAATTATAAGACATCAAGGTAAAATAATATTTCTCTTGTATAGTAATCTCACAGTGACTTTTAAAAGGAGCTTATTAGCTCTGGACCACATTTACATTTTTAATTTAAATATAATGATACTAACTTATTTGTGGAACCTAAGACATAGCTACCAACCTGATTCTTACTGCTGCTTCAGAGTTCACTTTATTCTGCTTGCTCTAGCATGGTGGCACAAGATATTTTAAGCCACCTACAATTTAGCCTAGTAGAGCAGACAAACAAAACTATCTTGAATTCTAGAAAAAGGTCCAAAGCACCTATTACTGTGTTTTCACTCTTAATAGCTCAAAAAAGAGTAGTCACAGAAATTAAAAGTAGGACCTTTCTCAACATCCCTGTGTTATCTGCTAGTTCCAACATGCATTAGGTATCAGCATAGAAAGATCCCCGAGCATCACTTGAGGGAGTCTTCTCCCCACCTGCGTTTTCATCAGAACATGACTTTGGACTAAGCACAGCAAAACATGATGCTCCATGAAAAGATCAGAGCCTTTTCAGCCTGCGCTAGCCTGATGTCCTATGTTACTCTCCATTTGGGAAACACAGACCTGAGTTGAGATTTGTCCTTGAAATAGCTGGGTGACCATACTGATAAAGAAGAACTATATTAGCAAGCATACAACAATTTTTCTTTCATGAATCTTAAATAAAAATCTTCACCTTTCATCAGGTGGATTCATGGAAGATTCATGTGTGATATCCACATGTTTCAGCAAGTATTCCATGCACTGTGGTGCCAAAAGGAAAGCAAAAATTTTAATACTCTCCAAAACATTTTTAAAATAAGTTACCTTGTTTTATAATATATAAGAATGCAAAAATAATAACCACAAATCAAATTATTAGATGAAGATAGTGTACTAACTCCTAATTCAAAACAATAAGAAATATTTCCAAGGAAGAAAACTTTCTTGTTGAGTTTAGGCTACCCAAGTTTTTGACAAATCAAAACCTGAATGTTGTGGTTTTTAGAAGACTGTTGGGTATGTGTGTATTCATGCCGGTAGTAATGATAGTCATCTGAATTCTATTTAACTCCATGTTTGACAGGAGTAATTGAATTGCAACATCATACAAAGAGAACATACATATCTCATACACTATTTCAGTTGCCCAATGTAAAGAAATATGTTAATACCTATCTGTTTCACAAAAAGTGTTTAAATTTTATTGCATACCCTTGACTCTATACCTTCCTCAATTTATGAAGTGTTACTGATAAAGAGAAATTTGTGCCTGGCGTATATGAATCATCATCCACCTAACAGAGATGCCTGGTTAGGAATGAAAAAGAACAAGAACAGGAACAAAGAAGGTGAAGAAGTTTCAAAAATAACAAATAGGAAATACCAGAAACTGTGCATGAAGAATGTAAGAAGTAAAATAAATGCGGTTACATCTTATAGGGTGGCAGTAAAAAAACTAAAGGATATGTGAATTTATTTTCATGTTCACCTATAAATACCAATGCACACAGTATCCAAAATATATAAAGAACTGATACAACTCAACACCAAAAAGACAAATAATCCAATTAAAAAATGGGCAGAAAACATAAACATTTCTCCAAACATGACATGCAGATGGCTAACAGACACATGAAAAGATGCTCAATGTCACTCTTTATAATGGAAATAGAAATCAAAATCACAATGAGATATCACCTCACAACTGTCAGAATGGCTAAAATTAAGTACACAAAAAACAAGTGTTGGCATATATGTGTGTGTGCATGTATGTATATATACATGCATATATATATATGAAATATTACTAGCCATAAACAGAATGAAAACTTTCCATTTGCAACTACATGGATGGAACTAGAGGGTATTATGCTAAGCGAAATAAGTCAGAGAAAGACAAATGCTGTATAATTTCACTCAAGTGTGGAATCAAAAAAAAATTTAAAAAGAGATAATCCAAAATACAGACTCTTAACTATAGAGGACAACTGGTTACCAAAGAGGTGGTGGGTGGAAGGATGGGTGAAATACGTGAAGGGTATTAAAATTACACTTACCTTGACGAGCACTGAATGATATATGGAATTGTTGAATTACTATGTTGTATACCCAACACGAATTTAACACTGTATATTAACTACACTAGAATTAAGATTAAAACAAACTTGGAAAAAAAAAGTCAGTACACATTGTAACCCATATAGTTACAGAAGCCCAAATTCTGAATGACTTAAAGCCTTTCTTAAAACAGAGAATTTCCTGAGATATAAAAATATATTCTCTAATTTTCACAAATAACCCTAAATTACATTTAAAATAATAGACATCATTATTTTTAATATGTTCTAGACACTACTCTGCTAAACATTTCAGATATCTGCCTTATTTAATCCTTACTGTCATTCAATCAGGTAAAGGAAAAGGATTACCCCCATTTCAGTCAAGAAAACTCCATTTCAGAAATCTTAATTTTTGCAGGGTCGAATAGCTAATAAGTGACAGATCCAGTTATTAGACCCAGTTCTGTGTTAACCTCTATTATAAAATGCAGTGTTGATAAACCAAGAAGAAAATAAGTGAAGAATATATGTAATAAAGGTTTCTATGATAACTGGCTCTGGAAAGGAAGGCAGATTTCTAAAATGAGACTGAAGATAATGGAGGGTGTATAATTTTTTATGCCACAGTAAAATTTTGGGACTTACCAAAAGTGATAGCATACTTTCCAATTCTAAAAAACAAAACAAAACAAAACAAACAACAACAAAAACAAAACAAGAAAGAGGTTTTCAAAATTTTGAAGCAAGTTACAACTGTAATTCTGTCTGGATTGTACATGATATTCTTTGGGACATTTACATTCTTACCCTTCAAATGACAACTTGTTGCCATAAATGCTGGTAGCAAAATGTAGCATAACATTCAAAAGAAGTACAAGATCTTTGAAAACAGCAAAGGGTAATCACTAGCTGTTTTTAGCGATTGACAATTGCTAAGACATTTTGACTTAGTCAAGGATCTGTAAAATATTTAGACAGTTGAAAATATGTTCATCTGAAATAAGTTTTACTCTAAAAATTTTATAGGTATTTGGAAATGTGACATTATCTTATAGTGTATTTGTTTAGAGAAAATTTTAGTATGAATCCGGTTACAAGACCAGGTTATACTTTACATGTATAATTACAAAGCAGTGGGGCATCCAATTAAAGACTTCCAGTGGGAGGAAGTAATGCAAGCCTGTAATGATGAGGTATTTTCAAGGATAGACTGAAAAGTGAGGCACACATAGAAGTTAAATAGTCATATTCCTCCAAGAGTATGAAAAAATGAAATTTTTTCAAGGGTGGAGCTGGAAAAAGAAACAGTTGGACAATAACAGAATCTAAGAGGTGACTGGGGGAATCTATAAAATATTTCACAAAATATTTGTTCTAAATATTCATTCTGCTGGTTAATTTTATGTGTCAAGTTGACTGGGTCATGGAGTGCTAACATACTTCATCAAATGTTAACAGTGGATGGTTTTATGAGGGTGCTTCTAGATAAGATTCTTGTAAATTGATAGACTGAGTAAAGCTGATCTCACTCTAAAATGTGGGTGGACCTGATCCAATCAATTAAAAGACTAAATAGAACAGAAGTCAGACCCTCAAGTCAAAGTCTCCTGTCTGATAGCCTTTGAACTGGGACATCAGTCAGCTCTTCCTTGTTCTATAGAAACCAACAGATCTCAGACTCCAAGTAGGATTATCAACCCTGTAAAAACTTTGGACTTACCAGTCCATAATAGCATGAGCCAATTCCTTATGACTTTAAAGAGAGAGAGAGCTGCTATTGGTTCTGTTTCTCTAGAGAATCATGATTAATAGTTATCCTTTATCAAAGATTAATTTCTGTGTAAATTTTAAATTTTGCCTGTCCCACATGGTAATAATAGAGTCGTGCCTAAGCTACTATAAGGAACTGGTAGAAATAAGGTATTGCAATAGATTTGTATTGGGATAACATGTCAATTAGCAGAGAAAGTACCAGAGAGATCCTTGGAAAGTGCTTGAGGTTTAAGAATTAGGAAAGGCATAGGGACCTAAATTAATAGATGTGAAGGATTATTTTGTTTTGGTTTGCAATCGTAAATTTGTATCAGTTATCCATTGCAGCATAACAAACCACCCCAGAATTTAGTGACATAAAACAACAAAGATTATTTGTTCTACTCTCATGCAATCTGAGCAGTATTCAGTGAGCTCAGTTCTTTATTTCTCCACAGAGGATGTTTGTGACCTACAGGATTTACTTTTGAAGTTGCTTGCTCACAGGCCAGTGAATTAATGCTGATGGATGGCTGAGGGCTTGGTTTTCTTTTATATGGACCTCAATGGACCTCTCCACAGGCTGCGTGGGTCTCTTCCTCCCACAGCACAGTGGCTGGATCCCAGGGGCAGTCACAAAATACAGGAAATGGAATCCACCAGTTTTTAAGCTCTGGCTCCAGAAACTAGTATAGAATCACTTAAGTCATATACTTATTGGTCAAGCTGTCAAAGAATCTGAATTCAAGGAGAAAAACTAAACTTCTTTCTAAATGGGAAGAACATCAAAATATTTTGGAGTCCTTCTTTTAAACTGTTACAATATGCCCTCTGGCCACAAATTATTTACATTCCCTCCATCTGTGAAATATACTCACTCTCTTCGAAGATCCTAAAATGCCTTATCCCATCACAGAATCGGTCTCAGGCTCAAAGCCCTGAGTTTCATCAACTAAAACAGGCGCAAGTGCAGGAAGACCTCCTTGGGATTGGCTCCTTGGCAAGAGCTCCTTTTTTTTTTTTTTAGATTTTATTTATTTATTTATTTATTTACTTGACACAGAGAGAAAGAAAGAAAGAGAGAGTACAAGTAGGGGGAGCAGTAGGAGGAGAAGCAGGCTCCCCACTAAGCAAGGAGCCTGATGTAGGGCTCCATCCCAGGACCCTGGGATCATGACCTGAGCCAAAGGCAGACACTTAACCAACAGAATCACCCATGTGCCTCTGGCAACAGCTCCTTGAGTATGATTCTGCTAATCTGAAGACCTGGGAACTGAACAAGTAAGTTATCTTCCCATAACACACACACAGCACAGATCAAGGGAACAGACATAAGGTAATTGCCTTGGATGGTCCCATTAAATAGGGAGTAACAGGAGGCACACGACAGGCACTGTAATATCACAATTGTGAGCTCCAGCTCAGGTCTTTAATAATTAGGCATAAGTGTGGCTTTCCAGAAATTATTCTCTGTGGTTCTTGTCTACACTCTCTGGGCTCGTGGTTCTGCCTTTGAATCCTTCTCAATCAGCTTCCAGCCTTTTGATTAAGGATCCAAATACCTCCTTCCATTGTATTGTAAGTTGGAGTTATTTTAAATAGAATAACTCTCTTAAAGCTTGAGTGGGGTGTGGGAGGTTGGGGGAACCAGGTGGTGGGTAATAGGGAGGGCACGTATTGCATGGAGCACTGGGTGTCGTGCAAAAACAATAAATACTGTTACGCAGAAAAAAAAATAAAAAATTTTTAAAAAAGTTAAAATGACAAAAAAAAAAAAAAGGTTGAGTGGGTTTGCCTTGAATGAAATTAGGGTTCTCTATTAGGCAAAAAATCCTCACCAGAGTCTTTTTGCAGTCAGTCCTTCTCTACTTTGGGATCACTGCAGAGCTTCAGTGAGACAACAGCTTGAAGACTTAGAAACTCTATTGTTAAATGGAGAGGATGTGAAGACATGCCCTTTTCATTCTTGTAAACCTTTCTGTGTGTCTGACGGGGTTCCTGATTTGCCATCTCAATTGTTTCTGCAATATTAAAAACAATATTGTAGTGTCACACAGAATTAGATTTGGGGCATCAGGCTATTTACTATTTTGAGAATTGTTTGTCATATGAAAAGGCCTGGAAAGAGAGAGTTTTGGTTTTGAACTTAGCAAATTCTGTCTCCTTTAGACCTAATACTACATACACTCCCTCATCCCACATCCTCACTTCTTTTGCATTTTTATCATAACTGGCAAGAGCAAGAAGCAGCTATGTGGGACTTTTTTTTATATATATATTCTCCTATACCATTGAATTCATGAGGTTCATTTCCCATTTTCCACATCTACTATAGGAGAGTGGTCATTGACATGTTTTCCACTGCATAATAAGAACCCTCTTTCTTTCAGCTTCCAATGACATTTCCTTCATGTTCTTTTTTTTTTTTTTTGAAATTTTTAATTTAATTTATTTATTTTTTCAGCATAACAGTATTCATTGTTTTTGCACAACACCCAGTGCTCCATGCAAAACGTGCCCTCCCTATTACCCACCACCTGTTCCCCCAACCTCCCACCCCTGACCCTTCAAAACCCTCAGGTTGTTTTTCAGAGTCCATAGTCTCTTATGGTTCGCCTCCCCTTCCAATTTTTTTTTTATAAACATATAATGTATTTTTATCCCCAAGGGTACAGGTCTGTGAATCGCCAGGTTTACACACTTCACAGCACTCACGATAGCACATACCTTCCCCAATGTCCATAGCCCCCTCCCCCTCTCCCAATCCCACCTCCCCCCAGCAACCCCCAGTTTGTTTTGTGGGATTAAGAGTCATTTATGGTTTGTCTCCCTCCCAATTCCATCTTGTTTCATTTATTCTTCTCCTATCCCCCTAACCCCCCATGTTGCTTCTCCATGTCCTCATATCAGGGAGATCATATGATAGCTGTCTTTCTCCGATTGACTTATTTCACTAAGCATGATACCCTCTAGTACCATCCACGTCATCACAAATGGCAAGATTTCATTTCTTTTGATGGCTGCATAGTATTCCATTGTGTATATATACCACATCTTCTTTATCCATTCATCTGTTGATGGACATCTAGGTTCTTTCCATAGTTTGGCTATTGTAGACATTGCTGCTATAAACATTCGGGTACACGTGCCCCTTCTAATCTTCAACAAAGCAGGAAAGAATGTCCAATGGAAAAAAGACAGCCTCTTCAATAAATGGTGCTGGGAAAATTGGACAGCCACATGCAGAAAAATGAAATCGGACCACTTCCTTACACCACACACGAAAATAGACTCTAAATGGATGAAGGACCTCAATGTGAGAAAGGAATCCATCAAAATCCTTGAGGAGAACACAGGCAGCAACCTCTTCAACCTCAGCCGCAGCAATGTCTTCCTAGGAACAACGGCAAAGGCAAGGGAAGCAAGGGCAAAAATGAACTATTGGGATTTCATCAAGATCAAAAGCTTTTGCACAGCAAAGGAAACAGTTAACAAAACCAAAAGACAACTGACAGAATGGGAGAAGATATTTGCAAATGACATATCAGATAAAGGGCTAGTATCCAAAATCTATAAGGAACTTAGCAAACTCAACACCCAAAGAACAAACAATCCAATCAAGAAATGGGCAGAGGACATGAACAGACATTTCTGCAAAGAAGACATCCAGATGGCCAACAGACTCATGAAAAAGTGCTCCACGTCACTCATCATCAGGGAAATACAAATCAAAACCACAATGAGATATCACCTCACACCAGTCAGAATGGCTAAAATTAACAAGTCAGGAAATGACAGATGCTGGCGAGGATGCGGAGAAAGGGGAACCCTCCTACACTGTTGGTGGGAATGCAAGCTGGTGCAACCACTCTGGAAAACAGCATGGAGGTTCCTCAAAATGTTGAAAATAGAACTACCCTATGACCCAGCAATTGCCCTACTGGGTATTTACCCTAAAGATACAAACATAGTGATCCTTCATGTTCTTTTAAGCACACACCAACAACCTCCTCCATGGTCTTTGGATTATCTCACTAACAGTCTCCTCAAAGCTTTTCTGGCTTCCACCTGCTGTCAAACCCCGAACGAATAACAGATTGTTTTGTTGTTGTAATTGCCATCCTTCTGGGTAATAAAATCCGTCAGTTACCTATTACCATGTATCAAACGATCTTGAAACTTGGTGACTTAATATAATAATTTGTTATTTTGCTCACAAATCTGCAATTTGGGCAGGGCTTAGCAGGAAATGTGTCAAAGATTAGGGGCCATGTTTAAAACCTCCAAATGTCCAAATAAAAAATATGAGAAAAAGCTGCTTACTTCAAGGCTATGACATGATACTTCAAGCAACACAACATAGTGTTTATTACATGATTTGAATTTTGAGATGAGAAATGATTCAGATTCAAGATATAAACCTATTTGAAAAACTTATAAATCTTGGACAATTTGGACTTAGCACATCATAAAACATTAAAATTATTTATAACTGAAATAAAGGGATATAATTTATGATGGATAGAGAATTAGATTCAAGACAGGAAACACATTAGGAGATAGATTCTAACTTCTCATTTTGGAGCAGTATAAACCACCCTCCAATAATTACTTCCCATTCACATCACCCAATATCCTTACCACATCACCTTTATTTTCCCTCTCTTTTCCCTATCAATTTCCTGGAAATCCTGTTCAGGCACTGCTTGGTTGGATGACTTATGAACTAAGTAATCTTTGTTTTTTTCTTGTTTATATCTCTTTTGGTTTTCCCTAGAACTTTGACCACATTTCTCTCTTTCATTATCAAGATCCTTTTTTCTTTGGACTTTTGTTTGTTTTTCAAATGAACCTACACTCACATCTACAGAAACACTTAAGTTAGAGTTTACTTTGTGTGCCTGCCACCTAGCCTTCCAGATTCTGAAACAAATTTAAAAGTGTTTCATTAGAAAAATAAAGTGTTGTATGCCCCACAATGATCACAGCATTTCCTTTAGTGACAGGACATTTATATTCAAGATCTAAATCATTCCTCTGAAGGTAACTAAAATGTCCGAGGGTTGTTATTTGTACAACCAAATGAAGAGGCCATGAAATTCTTGCCTTACTCTAAAAGAAACCTCTCCATAGTAATTTCACTTCTGGCTTGCCATCAGTGAAGGAAGAGTCGACTTTCATAATTTTCATGAAAAATTAATTTTCATTACTTATACATTACTTAACGTTTATATATAATGAGTTGACACAAGAAGGAGAAATATTTTGGTATAAATATGCCAGAGAAGAGGCTTAAAATGCATACTAAGTTTAAAAAAAAAAACATTTTGGGGCACCTGGGTGGCTCAGTGGGTTGGGCTTCTGCCTTCGGCTCAGATCATGATCTCAGGGTCCTGGGATTTAGCCCCACATTGGGCTCTCTGCTCAGTGGGGATCCTGCTTCCTCCTCTCTCTCTCTGCCTGCCTCTCTGCCTACTTGTGATCTCTGTCAAATACATAAATAAAATGTTTTAAAAAATAAAATAAAATAAACATTTTGTTGGAAAACTTTAAAGGATCAAAGAAAGGAAGGAGAGAATGGAAAAGGCAGGACAAAAAAAAAATGTTTTTATCCTCATCCAAAATAGAGAAAGAGAGAGGGCCACTGTGTATATTTTATTGTTGCCAAGAGTCAAGTTTTACAAAAATGAGAAATTATATCTTATTTTTCACAGTCACACATGCTTTCCAGAAATAGACAGCATTTTGTGATTAAAAGGGACCCTGAAAACTAAATGTTCTCTAGTCCATAAAACGATCCTGTAAGGATTAGATTTCCAATGAGAAGTCTAACTATAATTGCCTATGGCTGCTTGTTTTATTAAGAATTCCAAACACTGCAGAAATAATTTTCAAACATTTTTATTTCTGCTGTGACTCTTAAAATAGATGAAAAAGATAAATTAAATATTTTCAAACTTCATGGGGACTTTAAGTTTAATTTACTTACCACTGAATATTAAACCAGCTTCCAGAAAAAAAGTATCTTTTTCAGTGACTCATTCAAAATGGATTACCTGAGAACACTTTGATATTTCAGAATTTTCTTTAATATTTAGATGTTCTAATCCTAAACTGAACAGACTTTTACCTGGGGTTAGAACAGACACAATGTTGGCCTATATCAAAAATAGTTCTGACCCCACATGAAAATTATTAGAAATGTCAGTAATATAATATCTTCAAATGATGGCAAAAACAAATGGTGTAACATTGCTTTAAAAAATAATTTTGTAAATATCTCAGTCTTCCATTTACAAAAGACTTCTCACTATTTCTAGCCTTTCTTTTCTCATACATCCTGTTCCCATAAATACATTAAAAATTGTTATTGGTATAACCAAAAAAAGGGAGTTTTTATTTTCTTATTAAGGAGGGCTGATGAAAGTTTCATTGCCTACTACTTTGCTAGAAGCTTATTCACAAATTGTGTGATTCTTTCATTTGTATTGGATTATTTGTTAATTTTATTTACTTTTAGTTACGACCTTGGAAATATGTGGCCAAATGCAAATTTAACTAAGTTTTGAGCAACAACATCAATAATAACAGTGAAGACATTTCTCTCCTTCCACACATCTGCAAGTCATTACCTAAACCTTGCAGAATTTATAAAAGTACATCTCTCTTACCAAACGGGTAATATTTATCTAAAAAATTTAATTTTCATTACTTATACATTACTTAAGGTTTATATATAATGTCTGGTATTACAGTGATGACCATCACAAGTGCCCTTTAATAAATCCAGAAATGAGGGGCACCTGGGTGGCCCAGTGGGTTAAAGCCTCTGCCTTCAGCTCAGGTCATGGTCTCAGGGTCCTGGGATAGAGCCCCGCCATCAGTTTCTCTGCTCAGGAGGGAGCCTGCTTCCTCCTCTCTCTCTCTGCCTGCCTCTCTGCCTGTTTGTGATCTCTGTCTGTCAAATAAATAAATAAAATCTTAAAAAAAAAATAAACCCAGAAATGAGAACACCCAGTCTTGAGTCAGTTAATGAAATGAAGGAAGACATAGGATAATTTAGCATGGTGTTCCCATCCCGACTCTCAGTGCTCCAGTGCAAATACTTTTTTGTCCTTATCTCTGGGTTCTGAGATATCTATAGCTGGGATTGGTCTTTGTATATGCAGGAAATAGAAGAGAAAAAAAATATCTCAAAATAAACCAATAAAAATATATTGTCAAGCATAGAAATTAATCAGAAAATCTAGAACTCATTGGTGAATATTTTGGTTCCTGAGTATTTTTCTTTTTTGATCAACTATCTCCCCTTTGATTTTTGTTTCCCTTGAATTTTATATTTGGTTTTAATTTTTGTTTTATTCCAGACAGAGTAATTTCATGTTCTCTGTCTCTAAAATGTTTTGATATATCCAGGTTCTCTTTCTACTTTGATCATGACATATGAAAACTTAGCTTTATCCATGTGTGTTCTTTACAGATCAAGTCTTGTTTTTTTGTCCCTGATCCAGATTCCTTCTTCCATATATGAATCTCCCTTAAACCAGCCTGTGGCGTTAGGAGTGAGAAAAAGGTTTGCTCTGGTTTGTGATTAAATATGCTTTTCTCAATTTTGTTTGAAGATCACTATCCCCTTGTGATAAGTTCAATTCTTAAAGAAAAGGACTTTTTTCTTATTTCTTTTTTTATTCTTTTTTTTTAATTTCTTATTTTTTTCTATAAACATATAATGTATATTTATCCCCCAGGTACAGGTCTGTGAATCGCCAGGTTTACACACTTCACAGCACTCACGATAGCACATACCCTCTCCAATGTCCATAACCCCCCTCTCCTCTCCCAACCCAACCTCCCCCCAACAACCGAAGTACGTTTTGTGAGATTAAGAGTCACTTATAGTTTGTCTCCCTCCCAATCCCATCTTGTTTCATTTATTCTTCTCCTATCCCCCTAACCCCCATGTTGCATCTCCATATCCTCATATCAGGGAGATCATATGATAGTTTTATTTCTCTGATTGACTTGTTTCACTAAGCATGATACTCTCTAGTTCCATCCAGGTCATCACAAAAGGCAAGATTTCATTTCTTTTGATGGCTGCATAGTATTCCATTGTGTATATATACCACATCTTCTTTAGCCATTCATCTGTTGATGGACATCTAGGTTCTTTCCATAGTTTGGCTATTGTACACATTGCTGCTATAAATATTCAAGTGCACGTGCCCCTTCGGATCACTATGTTTGTATCTTTAGGGTAAATACCCAGTAGTGCAATTGCTGGGTCATAGGGTAGCTCTATTTTCAACCTTTTGAGGAACCTCCATACTGTTTTCCAGAGTGGTTGCACCAGCTTGCATTCCCACCAACAGTGTAAGAGGGTTCCCCTTTCTCCGCATCCTCGCCAGCATCTGTCATTTCCTGATTTGTTAATTTTAGCCATTCTGACTGGTGTGAGGTGATATCTCATTGTGGTTTTGATTTGTATTTCCCTGATGCTGAGTGATGTGGAGCACTTTTTCATGAGTCTGTTGGCCATCTGGATGTCTTCTTTGCAGAAATGTCTGTTCATGTCCTCTGCCCATTTCTTGATTGGATTGTTTGTTCTTTGGGTGTTGAGTTTGCTAAGTTCCTTATAGATTTTGGACACCAGCCCTTTATCTGATATGTCGTTTGCAAATATCTTCTCCCATTCTGTCAGTTGTCTTTTGGTTTTGTTAACTGTTTCCTTTGCTGTGCAAAAGCTTTTGATCTTGATGAAATCCCAATAGTTCATTTTTGCCCTTGCTTCCCTTGCCTTTGCCGTTGTTCCTAGGAAGACATTGCTGCGGCTGAGGTCGAAGAGGTTGCTGCCTGTGTTCTCCTCAAGGATTTTGATGGATTCCTTTCTCACATTGAGGTCCTTCATCCATTTTGAGTCTATTTTCGTGTGTGGTGTAAGGAAGTGGTCCAATTTCATTTTTCTGCATGTGGCTGTCCAATTTTCCCAGCACCATTTATTGAAGAGGCTGTCTTTTTTCTATTGGACATTCTTTCCTGCTTTGGTGAAGATTAGTTGACCATAGAGTTGAGGGACTATTTCTGGGCTCTCTATTCTGTTCCATTGATCTATGTGTCTGTTTTTGTGCCAGTACCATGCTGTCTTGATGATGACAGCTTTGTAATAGAGCTTGAAGTCCGGAATTGTGATGCCACCCACTTTGGCTTTCTTTTTCAATATTTCTGTGGCTATTCGAGGTCTTTTCTGGTTCTGTATAAATTTTAGGATTATTTGTTACATTTCTTTGAAAAAGATGGATGGTATTTTGATAGGGATTGCATTACATCTGTAGATTGCTTTAGGTAGCATAGACATTTTCACAATATTTGTTCTTCCAATCCAGGAGCATGGAACATTTTTCCATTTCTTTGTGTCTTCCTCAATTTTGTTCATGAGTACTTTATAGTTTTCTGCATATAGATTCTTAGCCTCTTTGGTTAGGTTTATTCCTAAGTATCTTATAGTTTTGGGTGCAATTGTAAATGGGATTAACTCCTTAATTTCTCTTTCTACTGTCTTGTTGGTGTAGAGAAATGCAACTGATTTCTGTGAATTGATTTTATATCCTGACAATTTACTGAATTCCTGGACAAGTTCTAGCAGTTTTGGAGTGGAGTCTTTTGGGTTACCCACATATAGTATCATATCATCTGTGAAGAGTGATAGTTGGACTTTTTCTTTGCCAATTTGGATCCCTTTAATTTCTTTTTGTTGTCTGATTGCTGAGGCTAGGACTTCTAGTACTATGTTGAATAGCAGTGGTGATAATGGACATCCCTGCTGTGTTCCTGCCCTAACGGAAAAGCTTTCAGTTTTTCTCCATTGAGAATGATATTTGTGGTGGGTTTTTCATAGATGGCTTTGATAATATTGAGGTATGTGCCCTCTATCCCTACACTTTGAAGCGTTTTGATCAGGAAGGGATACTGTACTTTGTCAAATGCTTTTTAAGCATATATTGAGAATATCATATGGTTCTTGTTCTTTCTTTAATTAATGTGTTGTATCACATTGATTGATTTGCGGATGTTGAACCAACCTTGCAGCCCTGGAATAAATCCCACTTGGTCCTGGTGAATAATCCTTTTAATGTACTGTTGAATCCTATTGGCTAGTATTTTGGTGAGAATTTTTGCATCTGTGTTCATCAAGGATATTGGTCTGTAGTTCTCTTTTTTGGTGGGATTCTTGTCTGGTTTTGGGATCAAGGTGATGCTGGCCTCATAAAATGAGTTTGGAAGTTTTCCTTCCATTTATATTTTTTGGAAAAGTTTCAGGAGAATACGAATTAGTTCTTCTTTAAATGTTTGGTAGAATTCCCCTGGGAAGCCGTCTGGCCCTGGGCTTTTGTTTGTTTGGAGATTTTTGATGACTGTTTCAATCTCTTTACTAGTTGTGGGCCTGTTCAGGTTTTCTATTTCTTCCTGGTTCAGTTGTGGTAGTTTATATGTCTCTAGGAATGCATCCATTTCTTCCAGATTGTCAAATTTGTTGGCGTAGAGTTGATTATAGTATGTTCTTATAATTGTCTGTATTTCTTTGGTGTTAGTTGTGATCTCTCCTCTTTCATTCATGATTTTATTAATTTGGATCCTTTCTCTTTTCTTTTTATGAGTCTAGCCAGGGGTTTATCAATCTTATTGATTCTTTCAAAGAACCAGCTCCTAGTTTCATTGATTTTTTCTATTGTTTTTTGGTTTCTATTTCATTGATTTCTGCTCTGATCTTCATGATTTCTTTCTCCTGCTGGCTTTAGGGTTTCTTTGTTGTTCTTTCTCCAGCTCCTTTAGGTGTAGGGTTAGGTTGTGTACTTGAGTCCTTTTTTGTTTCTTGAGAAAGGCTTGTACCTCTATATATTTATCTCTTGGGACTGCCTTTGCTGTTTCCCACAGATTTTGAACCATTGTGTTTTCATTATCATTTGTTTCCATGAATTTTTTCAATTCTTCTTTAATTTCCTGGTTGACCCATTCATTGTTTAAGAGGATGTTGTTTAGTCTCCATGTATTTGGGTTCTTTCCAGCTTTCCTCTTGTGATTGAGTTCTAGCTTCAGAGCATTGTGGTCTGAAAATATGCAGGGAATGATCCTAATCTTTTGATAACTGTTGAGACCTGATTTGTGACCCAGGATGTGTTCTATTCTGGAGAATGTTCCATGTGCACTAGAGAAGAATGTGTATTCTGTTGTTTTGGGATGAAATGTTCTGAATATATCTGTAATGTCCATCTGGTCCAGTGTGTCATTTAAGGCCTTTATCTCCTTGTTGATCTTTTGCTTAGATATTTGTCCATTTTGTGAGGGGAGTGTTAAAGTCCCCTACTATTATTGCATTATTGTTGATGTGTTTCATTGATTTTGTTATTAATTGGTTTATATAGTTGTCTGCTCCATTTGGGACATAGATATTTAAAATTGTTAGATCTTCTTATAAGACAGACCCTTTGAGTATGATATAGTGTCCTTCCTCATCTCTTATTATAGTTTTTGGCTTAAAATCTAATTTATCTGATATAAGGATTGCCACCCCAGCTTTCTTCTGATGCCCATTAGCATGGTAAATTGTTTTCCACCCCCTCACTTTAAATCTGGAGGTGTCTTCGGGTCTAAAATGAGTTTCTTCTAGGCAACATATGGATGAGTTTTGGTTTTTTATCCATTCTCATACCCCGTGTCTTTTGATTGGGACATTTAGCCCATTAACATTCAGGGTAACTATTGAGAGATATGAATTTAGTGCCATTGTATTGCCTGCCAGGTGACTGTTACTGTATATTGTCTCTGTACCTTTCTGATCTACTACTTTTAGGCTCTCTCTTTGCTTAGAGCACCCCTTTCAATATTTCCTGTAGAGCTGGTTTGGTGTTTGCAAATTCTTTCAGTTTTTGTCTGTCCTGGAAGCTTTTTATCTCTTCTTTTATTTTCAATGACAGCCTAGCTGGATAGAGTATTCTTGGCTGCATGTTTTTCTCATTTAGTGCTCTGAATTTAAATTGCCAGCTCTTTCTGGCCTGCCAGGTCTCTGTGGATAAGTCTGCTGCCAATCTAATATTTTTGCCATTGTATGTTATAGACTTCTTTTCTCGGATCTGCTTTCAGGATTTTCTCTTTGTCACTAAGACTTGTAAATTTTACTATTAGGTGACGGGGTGTGGACCTATTCTTGTTGACTTTGAGGAGGCTCTCTGCACCTCCTGGATTTTGATGCTTGTTCCCTTTGCCATATTAGGGAAATTCTCTCCAATAATTCTCTCCAATATACCTTCTGCTCACCTCTCTCTTTCTTCTTCTTCTGGGATCCCAATTATTCTAATGTTGTTTTGTCTTATGGTGTCGCTTATCTCTCAAATTCTCCCCACGTAGTCTTGTAGCTGTTTGACCCTCTTTTCTCAGCTTCTTTATTCTCTGTCATTTGGTCTTCTATATCACAAATTCTTTGGTCTGCCTCATTTATCCTAGCAGTGAGAGCCTCCATTTTTGATTGCACCTCATTAATAGCTTTTCTCATTTCAACTTGGTTAGATTTTAGTTCTTTAATTTCTCCAGAAAGGGCTTTTATATCTCCAGAGAGGGTTTCTCTAATATCTTCCATGCCTTTTTCGAGCCTGGCTTGAACCTTCAGAATCGTCATTCTGAACTCTTGATATGACATATTACCCATGTCTGTGTTGATTAGGTCCCTAGCCTTCGGTACTGCCTCTTGTTCTTTTGTTTGTGGTGATTTTTTCCGCCTTGTCATTTTGTCCAGATAAGAGGATATGAAGGATTAAAATAAAATACTAAAAGGGTGGCAAAGACCCCAGAAAAATGTGCTGTAACCAAATCTGAAGAGACCCCAAGTTGTGAGAGGGGGGAGAAAGGGGATAAAAAGAGGTTCAGAAAAAAAAAGGCAAAAAATAAAAAAATAAAACAAATAAAGAAAAAATATAAAAAAGAGAAAAAATATATATTTTATATAAACTAGTCAAAAAATGTTAAAAAAGAAAAGCATAAAATTTTTAAAAACTTTAGCAGAAGAAGAAAAAAGAAAGACAAAAAATTATAAAAAAAATTGAATTAACCGCATGACTAAAGAATCATGGTGAGAAAGCCATGATTTCCGTGCTTTGCTTTCTCCTCCTTTGGAATTCCACTGCTGTTCTAGGTATTGAACCTGCTTTCCTTGATAGATGAACTTCATCCTGGCTGGATATTTTGTTGATCTTCTGGGGGAGGGGCCTGTTGTAGTGACTCTCAAGTGTCTTTGCCCAAGGCAGAATTGCACCGCCCTTACTGGGGGCCGGACTAAGTAATCTGCTTGGGTTCACTTTTGGGAGCTTCTGTTCCCTGAATGCATTCCGTAGAGTTCCGGAGGACGGGAATGAAAATGGCGGCCTCCCAGTCCCTGGCCCGGAGGAGCCGAGAACCTGGGACCCCACCCCTCAATGCGCCCCCAGAGGACAGCACCCAATCACTCCCATTTCCCCAGCCTCCAGCCACGCTCCGAGCTCACCAGCCCGTGACTGGTTCAAGGTAACCCGGACCTGAGAGTTCAGTCCTCAGCTCACTCTGTAGCTGGCTTCTCTGTTCTAATACCTGCGAGCTCTGCGACACTCAGACACCCCTGATCCTTCTGTGACCCTGCGGTACCTGGGGCCATGCTGACCCTGCATGGGCTTCACCCCTGCTTAGCCTCTGGAGCAATGTCCCTCAGTGGAACAGACTTTTAAAAGTCCTGATTTTGTGCTCCATTGCTCCAGCGCTTGCCAGGAGCCGGCCTCTCCCCCCGCGGACTATCTTCCTGTCATTTGGATTCTCTTCTCCGCCAGTCCTACCTTTCAGAAAGTGGTTGATTTTCTGTTTCTAGAATTGCTGTTCTTCTTCTCTTCAATCTCCCGTTGGATTTGTAGGTGTTTGAAATGTTTAGATAAGCTATTGAGCTGATCTCCTGCTACCTGATGTAGTCTCAGCCTGCTACTTCTCTGCCATCTTGACTCCTCCCCCCTTTTTTCTTATTTCTAAACAAATTTTGGGTTTCCCCAAAGTTACTCATTTTTCTTTCCTCGATCAGCTGTTAACACTGGCTGCACAATGGACACTTATGAGAAACTTAAAAAAAAAAAAGTATTTTCCCACTCAAGACTAAAGAAAATACTGGGATGCCTGAGTAGCTCAATCTGTTAAGTGTCTGCCTTCTGCTTGGGTCATGATCCCAGAGTCCTAGGATCTAGTCCCACATTGGGTTCCTTGCTCTGTGGGGAGCCTGTTTCTTCCTCTGCCTGCTGTTCCCCTGCTTGAGCTCCCTCACTCTCTGCAAGTAAATATACGAAATCTTTTTTTTTTTCCATTTTATTTATTTTTTCAGCGTAACAGTATTCATTCTTTTTGCACAACACCCAGTGCTCCATGCAAAACGTGCCCTCCCCATTACCCACCACCTGTTCCCCCAACCTCCCACCCCTGACCCTTCAAAACCCTCAGGTTGTTTTTCAGAGTCCATAGTCTCTTATGGTTCGCCTCCCCTCCCCAATGTCCATAGCCCGCTCCCCCTCTCCCAATCCCACCTCCCCCCAGCAACCCCCAGTTTGTTTTGTGAGATTAAGAGTCATTTATGGTTTGTCTCCCTCCCAATCCCATCTTGTTTCATTTATTCTTCTCCTATCCCCCTACCCCCCCATGTTGCTTCTCCATGTCCTCATATCAGGGAGATCATATGATAGTTGTCTTTCTCCGATTGACTTATTTCACTAAGCATGATACGCTCTAGTTCCATCCACGTCGTCGCAAATGGCAAGATTTCATTTCTTTTGATGGCTGCATAGTATTCCATTGTGTCATCATCAAGACAGCATGGTACTGGCACAAAAACAGACACATAGATCAGTGGAACAGAATAGAGAGCCCAGAAATCGACCCTCAACTCTATGGCCAACTCATCTTCGACAAAGCAGGAAAGAATGTCCAGTGGAAAAAAGACAGCCTCTTCAATAAATGGTGCTGGGAAAATTGGACAGCCACATGCAGAAAAATGAAATTGGACCACTTCCTTACACCACACACGAAAATAGACTCCAAATGGATGAAGGACCTCAATGTGAGAAAGGAATCCATCAAAATCCTTGAGGAGAATGCAGGCAGCAACCTCTTCGACCTCAGCCGTAGCAACATCTTCCTAGGAACAACGGCAAAGGCAAGGGAAGAAAGGGCAAAAATGAACTATTGGGATTTCATCAAGATCAAAAGCTTTTGCACAGCAAAGGAAACAGTTAAAAAAACCAAAAGACAGCTGACAGAATGGGAGAAGATATTTGCAAACGACATATCAGATAAAGGGCTAGTATCCAAAATCTATAAGGAACTTAGCAAACTCAACACCCAAAGAACAAACAATCCAATCAAGAAATGGGCAGAGGACATGAACAGACATTTCTGCAAAGAAGACATCCAGATGGCCAACAGACACATGAAAAAGTGCTCCATGTCACTCGGCATCAGGGAAATACAAATCAAAACCACAATGAGATATCACCTCACACCAGTCAGAATGGCTAAAATTAACAAGTCAGGAAATGACAGATGCTGGCGAGGATGTGGAGAAAGGGGAACCCTCCTCCACTGTTGGTGGGAATGCAAGCTGGTCCAACCACTCTGGAAAACAGCATGGAGGTTCCTCAAAATGTTGAAAATAGAACTACCCTATGACCCAGCAATTGCACTACTGGGTATTTACCCTAAAGATACAAACATAGTGATCCGAAGGGGCACGTGTACCCGAATGTTTATAGCAGCAATGTCTACAATAGCCAGACTATGGAAAGAACCTAAATATACGAAATCTTAAAAACAAAAAGACTAAATAAGAACTCTATTGGTGGGGCACCTGGGTGGCTCAATGGGTTAAGCCTCTGCCTTCAGCCCAGGTCATGATCTCATGGTGCTGGGATTGAACCCCGAATCTGGCTCTCTGCTCAGTAGAGACCCCAGCTTCCTCCTCTCTCCCTCCCTGCCTCTCTGTCTACTTGTGATCTCTCTGTCAAATAAATAAATGAAATCTTAAAAAAAAAAAACCCTATTGGGAAACCCTAGGCATTACTATTTCTTATATATCTTAGATGATTCTGATATGAAGCATGTATTAAAAAACATTGTCCTAGGTTAAGGTGCCTCAAACTTATTCATATATTTAAAAATCACCCCTGGATTTGATCAGACTGTAGATTTTAATTTGGTAAGTATGGGATGGGGCCCTAGAACGTCCATTTTCTAACAAGCTTCTAGGTGATTTCAATACTGCTGCTCCATAAACCACATTTTGAGCAGCAGGATCTAAATGAAAGTAGTTAATTACCTAATTATGTGATTATAATTAATATAATAAAAGTTTATGGAACAGTATTGCTTAAATAAATGTCAGGTATATTCTTTAGGCTATAAATATTTTAAGAGACTCTTTGCCTGGGTCACGTATCAGTATCACTACCCTTGATATTGTCCTTAGTAAATACAATGTTTTATATTATCTTGTTGACTAATTATCATTCACTCCCCCTACCCACCAAGTATTCAGGGTTTCAAAACATTTTAAAGTAGAAAATACAATATTTGTGATTTGATTATGATTTAGTTAACCTCTAAATAGGAAGGCATTAGTTTGTGTGAGTGTACGTGTATAATGGAGCTAAGTGGACTTCATGCCTTACTTGAACTCTCTTCATTTATGTATCACCTTCATATTTCAGCAATTGAGATGACAGTACTGTCATGGCTGTAACAGTAAAGAAGAGACTAAGCTACTCATCTTGTGGTAAGCTTCACTCTTGCTATTGTCCCAAATCCTTTTTTTATTCCTTCAAGTATAAGAAATCGTCAAGATTTCGAAGCATTTAAAACAGTGTGGAAATATCTATGACTGTATTAGTAGGCGGTGATAAAAATATGAAACCAAGGTTAAAAATAGAAGTTTGGAAAAATCAGAAGAAAATCTAAACTAGACCTTAAACTTTAAATCTGGAGGTAAAATAATCACACAAATTTGTTAATCAATGTTGGGACTAATCACCATTGGATTTAAAAAATTTAGACTCCAGACCACCCACACTCAATCTTGCACCTCTTTCTTCCATCAGGTATTATTCCCTGCCTTTCTGAGAATACTTACTGTTAGTTAATTATTTTTCCCATTATTAATTGCTTCTCTCCCCTCCTTCCTGCTTAGAGCCATACAAATTATGTCTGCCCTGTAGTCTTTGATTAAAAATGGCCAACCTTTAGAGGCTATCAATCTTCCTCAACTTTTGATGGGGTTATGTCCTGATAAACCCGTGGTAAGCTTTAAATGGTGTAAGTTGGAAATTCATTTAATACACATAACTTGCCGAACAGCTTAGCTTATTCTAGCTGAACTTAAACGTGTGAGAACACTTATATTAGCTCTCAGTTGGGCAAGATCAAATCACACTAGGCCTATTTGATAATAAAGTGTTGAACATCCCATGTAATTTATTGAATGCTGTCCTAAAAATGAAAAACAGAATGGTTGTGCGGGTACAGAATGACTGTAAGCGTATTGGTTGTTCACCCTCGTGATTGTGCGACTGACTGGGAGCTTCGACTTGCTGCCACTGCTCAGTGTGAGGAAAGAGGATCCCACCGCAATTGCTAGCCTGGGAAAGATCAAAATTCACAATTCAAAGTGTGGTTTCTATTAAATGTGTATCCTTTGGCACCATCACGAAGTTGAAAACTTATAAGTCAAACGAATGTCAGTGGGCGACTGTATTTACCATGTGCCAGACGATGTCCCAAATTCTTCATAGGTGGATGTGATAATTCATTTTGTCTTCCCCCAAATTTTGAGATGTATTTCTCCTATTTTACGAAGGGGAAACTAAGATGCAAAGTAGTTAAATATCTTTCCCTGGGTAATACTGCTAGTAGCAAACTCAAAATTCAAACCCAGGCAGTCATTTCACCCGTAAACAAGACAATTACTGCATTTCCTCATAACATTACCCTGAGGACTGCACTCATAACCTACAGCTCCCTTAGTGGAATATTCCCTTATTTTCTGTCTCAGGTCAGAGTCTGCCACAGGCAGTTAAACTGAGGGAAGATACTAGTTTAACAATAGTTTACATAGTATGTTCTGTTACAGTCAAAATATTTTACATGTATAAACTCAGTTCTCACGACAAGCTCTTTTCGTGTGTAAGTATTATATTTTTCCTGCATTTCAAGGGAGGGAACTGAGGCACTGAGGAGCTGAAGGGGCCCCACAAGTTCTCACAGCCGGTAGCAGAGTGGTACATGAACGTGGGCTGTCAGGCTACAGAGCAGGTGCTCTCCGACAGCTGGATTTGCATGCCCTAGGGATAATGAGTATATATTACCCTTCTTGTGTGTGGGTCAACCTGACGGACTCTTCTTAAGGGGAAAACGCCATAAGCTCCCACAACGCCGCTCAGTGACTTATGAATGCGCAATTTCATCTTAGAATTTAGACATATTTCCCGCTAGGAGGCCCTAGGGAATTCTAAGATATCTGTTTGCATGCTCTCTGGCTTCTTTAAAATTCTGACCACATCTTGCCTTAGGAAATATGGATTTAAGGTAAATAAATTCTCTGAAGGCTTTGTCGGTTAGCCTTGAGATTGACTGGATGAATAAATACGTTAAATTATCATTTTTATAAGTGGTATAAAAAGTGACCGTTAACAGTTTGGAAAAGTCAAACAATCACTGCTGTGGTAGCGACTGCACATATGGGTTTGGTTGCACGTTAAGTCACACCGCTTCGGTGCCACCACACATATCCACGGAAGCCATGCCACGGAGAGCACACGCAGCCCTGCGTGCGGACAGATTGCTCTATCAGCACCTGTTCCTTTCAACCATGTGTTTGTGTCTGGCTTCACTTTACACCTTTATAAAAGTCATTTCACCGACGCAGAGACAATCAACCAGGGATGTTCTATTTAATTTCAGGTTCTCCCTTATACTGGTATGCTAATTTAAGTAGGGCACGAAATACACCAAGGTATAGCCATATTTCTTGGTGTTCTGTTGTGAATTTAAAATGTTTCTCTAATCCCTGAGTTCAAAAGAAAATCAGGTGTTATTTTCCTGAAAATCATAAGAAACATCAGTTTAGTGGAAAAGTCTGAGATTTACAATGAAAATAAAATGTAAACTCTATTTAGAAGAGCTTTCTTAAACACATAGATATAGGGCCGCCTGGGTGGCTCAGTGGATTAAGCCGCTGCCTTCGGCTCAGGTCATGATCTCAGGGTCCCGGGATAGAGCCCAGCGTGGAGCTCTCTGCTCCGCAGGGAGCCTGCTTCCTCCTCTCTCTCTGCCTGCCTCTCTGCCTACTTGTGATCTCTCTCTCTGTCAAATAAATAAAATAAAATCTTAAAAAAATATATATAATATATAATCATTTCCTTAATTAATACACTAGACCCACTTTTCTTCAGGATATCAGAATCTACATTTGAAAGAAAATATCTGAAAACATTTCAAGTACATTTTCCATTTATAACGACATCATCATGCTATGATTGATTTGATTAAAGATCAGTGTTAAACTTCAGATTCAAACTTATTTGAAGGAATAATAACATTAATTATCAAAGAAAGAAATCTTTACTTTCAAATAACAGGTCTTATGGAAATTTTATAAACTGGATTAATCAGATGCTGATATTTAAATATCACAGGTTTGCATGTGAAGTACCTAGTAGCTAGTTTTGACAGCAAATAGTTGTTTCCTTAATGTTACAGAATAAACTTTTTGTCTTGGCATTTTTCTTCAAGCCTTACTATACTTTGAACCTTCTAACTTACTATCACTAAGAAAAATAGCAACAGCTACTAAATATAATTTCATTATCCATCCATTCATTCCTCTTTCTACAAACACCTTACATTATGTTAGTGTTATTTTGATTGGTTCGTATATCACAAATTCTATGTAACTGCATAAAAATATATACTGAACATTCCGAGTCTTTAAAAAGTACTCAAAGTCTTGCTGAATCCTCATCACATAAAAACTCCATAGTAACCAATATGGTCTGTATTGGAGTGGAGGTCCATTTTAAAGATTACTAAGGCCTTACTCTTATGCAAGTGACTTTCTTCCTCCAAACTACATCTATTAAAGAGAATACTAGTATTTCTCCCTTATGGCTGCTAAGCCTATTACAAACGATATGGACCATACTTAGTATTACAGTAAGAGCCCCCAAAAATCTTGTGATATTTATTTATTTAATTTATTTTTTAAACGATTTTATTTATTTGAGAGAGAGAGTGCACAAATGGGGGAGCAACAGAGGGAGAGGGAGAAGCAGCCATACCACTGAGAAGGAAGCCTACCTGGGGCTTGATCCCAGGATCCTAAGATCATGACCTGAGCCAAAGGCAGACACTTAACCAACTGAGCCACCCAGGTGCTCCTTATGTGTGATTTTTAAAAAGCTAATAGAAATATCAGGAACTTTAAAATCATGATTTCTAATCTGTGTTTTGGAAAAAAAAAATCACTTGTGGTCTAGGTTATGAGTGTTAGGGTGGCTTTTGTTGATATTATAAATGATGGACTAAATTATCATAAGCATAGCTTTAAATCATTTAAAATTGTCCTAATGCTATTTATACTATTTCTTAGGTATGCTGTTAATGTACAACCATTTTGAAAAAAGGGGTTTATAGATATAATACAAATTTTGTTCACTTAAATGTTATGTTCTCACTAAAACTTAATTTTGATTATATTAATTAGTTCTTTATAGACAGTCCAGGGAAGGCAACAACTAATCTAGAGGATCAATATAACAAAACTTAATTTTATATTGGATTTGAGTTACAATGAGGTGAGCTGATAATATCATAACAATTATTTTATGAAGTAATATATAACAGTTCTTGGACTTTGTCAGCATAATGGTGTGGATTTCACTGTAATAAATTTGCACACTGTGCTCACTGTGTAGGGCCAAACTTAAAGTGAACTGATGTTACAGTTTTGAATACATTACTCCAGGTCTCCCATGTCACCTCAGTGATGCTCTTTTTTTCTCTAAAGGAACCAGGTCCTGAGAACTATTTCCTGATGATGTCCTCTAACAATGTGAAGTGTCTGAAACATACATTAACTAAAACTACAGATTACATGGATTTAAAATAGTCACAGACTGTGTTTTTATACACAGGTGTCTGCAAATAATAGCATTCATGAAGATAATGTAATGTTCATTTGATAAATATAAACGCTTGCCATGGGAAAATCACTTTCTTATAAAATTTCAAAGTGCATAACAAATGTTCAAGTTACTCTCTATAAGCCTCTAGCAAACACAGATTATTACTCTCATTTTATACATTGTTAGAGTCTAGAAAATAAGGTATTAAAACACTGAGTGGTTAAGAGTACAAATAAATGGAATCTGGACAGCAGTCAAGTGGAAAGAAATAGATTCTAATTACCTAGCCCAGTGTGTCAAATAAATAAAGTATGATAGATTCTTACAATAAATTGTTACCAGAATAGCTTTATTAATATCAACAGTTAAAATATTAGTCTTCATTAGAAACAAAAATACCAATTTTAAGC
Source organism: Meles meles (assembly GCF_922984935.1). Classification (NCBI taxonomy): domain Eukaryota; kingdom Metazoa; phylum Chordata; class Mammalia; order Carnivora; family Mustelidae; genus Meles; species Meles meles. Next base: position 75,155,179 of record NC_060067.1, read on the forward strand.
TGTTGTAGAACCAAATAATCCAAATGACATTTTTTTTCTGTGACTCTACCAAAGTTTGAATCATACAAATCCCACTCTTGACTCTAATAGCCATGTAAGATGCCTACTCTAAAATGGAAAAGGACTTACCACCTGAAACGTAAAATATTTTGCAAATTGCTATTTTTTTTCTTTTTATGTTGCACATTTAATTTTTCCAACTATAAGTCAGGGAAAAAACTGTAAAATTATTTTAAATGTGATTTTTTTACTGCCTTTTTGACTTTGAGTAATTTCTTATGACATTTTGATGAGATTCTTTCAATTTAATGGATCATTGGAGTCATGCCAGAACGTGTTATTTGGTTTCAGTAAACAATTTAAAAAACCGCATTTGAAAATTTGCGTTGGATGTGTAAAGAATGTGCAAAATCCTGTTTCAGTATGAACATAGTTTCTAAACAAAACCATATGTTGCTGGCAGACCTTGGATAGTACTTTAAAATCTGTTGGCTATCTATAAACATTACATTCTAGAAGAGCATGTTAAGTTCTACCCTTTAAAACATCAAACTTAGAAAAACTACTTTTTATAGGTAACATTTTATTAGATCATACTAAAAGCAAAATAAAGGGAAAAGAAAGTGAAGATGGATGAAAGAATAGGAATTTTTGTGCTTTTTAGCATACATGTTAATGAGCAGGAGAGGAAGAATCCTGCCGATAAAGGAACTGAAGATGAAGATGTTTAAACCTCAGCCTCTGCCATAGGGCTACATGTTGGCAAAAACCTGGTAGTCCATGTTAGAGGCTGGGTTTTCAGAGGATGGAACCAGGAATGAAGTCTCTTCTAAGGAAAACTAGAACTGAATAATTTGAAGTAACAAATCAATTCACGAAAACCTATTAAGACCAAAAACACAAACTCTGCCATGGATCCAATAAGGTATTGATCCAATAGTTTGAACTAAGTAAGAGACAGAGTAAATTTGAAAGTAGGTTTGGAACCAGTGAAATGGTCACACAGAAATGGTTACAAATAGCCTTAGGAGATCTGTGATCCTCTCTCATGTATTTATGCTTGGGTGTTTCAATCAGGAGGAAAGTGTGAGAACTTGAAGTAAAAGGAGACCACAAGGGAAGAGGTAGTGGCATGAAGCAGGTAGTAGTGTAGATGGATTATATGTTAGCCTTCCTAAAGATGATGACTTTCCTCCCTGAAATCACATAAAAGAGAAGAAGAGTATATGGAAATAAAAGAAATTTTTATAAAATGTGGATATGCGTCTACTAGATGGATAAATAATGTTGGGGATACAGAACATGGTAGTCATATGATGCTTAACTCACATTGAACATACAGCCAACTAAAACAAACACTTTGATTCTACTATATTTAAGTATATCTTATTGAGAAATTGAATATAGATTTCTTTTTTCTCTTTCCTTTAAGTAGGGTCCACACCCAGCATGGAGCCTAAGGAGGGCTTGGACTCACAACCCTGAGATCAAGACTTGGGCTGAGACTGAGTGTCAGACACATAACCAACTGAGCCAGTCAGGTTCCCTGAAGAAAGAAAAATGAAAGCAGAATTTTTCTTAGGTTTCTCAGCTAAGGAACTTAGTGAAGAGTGATGATAATTTCTGATAGAAATGAACCTCTGGAAGTCCCTGAGACTTTAAGCAGATCTGTGAAATCAAAATCATGTTCATAATTTTAAGACACTATATATCTTTTTCATTCTCATTTTCTCATGAATGTTTCGTGGAATTTTTCAAAGACTATTCATCATATGATAACATGATTGCTCTTTGGGGCAATAACATGGTAATCTGTGTATTCTTGCATTCAAATGTTATTTTTAATTTCTAATTTAGTAAGATATCTACAACTATTATAAGAAAAACCTTACAGAGTCCTTCATTATTCAAAAAAATTTATGATGACATTCAATGATTTTAATGAAACAGTGTCCTTGAAAGTGACAGACTACCAAAGATCAGTTTAAAAAGAAATAGAGGGCTAGAATGACTCTTTATCTATTTAAGAAGGTAAAAGTTTTCCTCTCAATAATATTCCAGGCCCAGATGGCTTTAGTATTAAATTCTAACATTTAAGGAAGAAATAATGCCAATTTTACATAAGTTCTTTTGACAATTTCCAAACCATTCTATGAGGTCTGCCTTACTCTAATATCAAAACAGAAGACACAGAGATATTACCCAAAAAAAGGAAAGGAAAGAAAACTACAAAGCAATATATCTTACAAATATGGATACAAAAATTCCTTTATATAAATTCATATATATATGTATATATAAATACACATGTATATATATCTTATATCCAAGTGAGGTTTACTGCAGGAATGAAAGGGTGGCTTAACATTTAAAAATCAATTCATTTCGGGGCACCTGGGTGGCTCAGTGGGTTAAAGTCTCTGCCTTAGGCTCAGGTCATGATCCCAGGGTCCTGGGATCGAGCCCCACATCGGGCTCTCTGCTCCGCAGGGAGCCTGCTTCCTCCTTTCTCTCTGCCTGCCTCTCTGTCTACTTGTGATCTCTGTCTGTCAAATAAATAAATAAAATCTTTTAAAAAATCAATTTATTTCACTATATTAGGTTCTAGGATGTAAAAATTTTATGATTAATTCAATAGATGCAAAAGAAAGAACATTTGACAAAATTCAACACCCTGTCGTAAAAATTTCTCAGCAAGTTGGATATTGAAGAGAAATTCCTTAATTAAATAAAGGTAATTGATCCCAGGGATAACACCAACTTTATGATGTAATACTGAATTCCATCTCCCCATGATCAGAATAAAAGTAAGGAGGACTTTTATCACCACTCCTACTTGATAGTTGAAGTTCTACCCAGGGTAATAAGGCATACAAATTGGAAAGAAAGTAAAACAATTTGTATTTTCAGAGGACATAATCACCTATGTACTGTAAAACTATAACTATTAAGTTTGTTGCAAACAGCTCTTCTCAGAGACATTTGTCAAGATGAATCAGAGGAAATTCTTGAATATCACAAAACAACCAGAGGCAGTTATTGAATATTGAAAAGATAGATAATAGTTGGGGCAAATAGGCTAGCCAAAAGCATAAAAGGAAAAGCCTTGGAATGAGATATTTATCTACAAGGGACATTGAAAGGCTATATCATATTCTTGGGGATGTGGAATGTTATACACATATGTGCAGCTATGCATAAACACAGGGAAGTCTGCATGATCTGGAAAAATTAAGAAGACCCTAATTTCTCTCTCCCTTCTAGCTAATCTTGAGACTCTGTGTAAAAACAAAGGCTAAGATGGAGTTGTAAACTCTGGATGGTGTTGAAGGCATGTCCCAGAATACATACATAGCCACTTGGCAAAAACTGGAATGCTTACTGGTTTGAGACATAAAAGAAAAAACTTTGTCCATTCATTGGCTGAAAGCCACAGATTTCAATGACCACACATAACAAAGTCACTTTACAGGACTAGTTCAGAAATGTCATTAAACAAATAAATAACAAAAAACAGCAAAAACAACAAAGCTGATAAGGGAGAAACACCTGATTTTCTAAGTTGCCACACTATATTATTTAAAATGTCCAGTTTTCAACAAATAATTATGAGGTATGCAAGAAACAATAAATAACATCTCTTACATGTGAAAAAAGCAGTGAATAGAAACTATCCTTAAGAAAATCTAGATGTTGGATTTATTAGACAAAGGCATTAAATCATTTATTTGAAAGAACTAAAAGGGTCATATTTAAAAACTAAAGAAAAGTATTAGGATAATAACTAACCAAAAATGCCCCTTATATCAGGAATAGAGAAATTATAAAATAGAATCAAATAGATATTCTGGAGCTGAAAAGTATACAGACTGAAATGAAAATTTACTAGAGAGAATCAACAGCAAATTTTAACAGAGGAAAGAAAAAGTCAGCAAACTCAAAGATGGATCAGTTGAGATTATCCAGTCTAAGAAAAAGAAACAGAACCTCAGAGACCTGTGAAACATCATTAAGTGTATGAACATATATATAATGAGTTCCAGGAGGAGAGGAAAGAGAAGGAGGAGAAAAATATTTGAAAATTAATAGCCAAAAACTTTCCAAATTTGATGAAAAATATTTATTTGCATATCTAAGAAGTTCAGCAAAATGCAAATGGAAAAAGTAAGAAACCAAATTCCTAATGTAAGAGCTAAAAATATTAAATTTTACAAGAAAACATAGATAAATCTTAGTGACCTTGGATTAGGCCATGATTTCTTAGCTATAACAACCAAAAGCACAAACAAGCGAAGAAAAATAAATAAGTTGGACTTCATCAAAACTGGAAACTTTTGTGCATCAAAGGATGCTATTAAAAAGTGTAGGACAACCCATATCATGGGAGAAAACATTTGTAAATCATATATCTAATAACGATTAGTCCAAAATAAAAAAGAACACTTATAATTCAATAATAAATAACCTAGAATATTTTTTATAAAGGGCTTTTATATTTAATGAAAAACTCTCTGTAACCCTTATAACCCAAGTATTTCCAAGATAAGGAGGCCTTGATTTTGATCATTGTGTGGTTGGAAAATCAGGCTTGTCTTTAGCATGTAAGAGACAGGTGGAAAGCCCTAAAAATTCAGGAGCCTGGCCACATTTCAAGATGTTTCCTGTTGTAACAATATTCACTCTATTTCAGTCCCTGAAATCCAGACTGACCAAAGTATTTCAATTCTCTTCAGGAAAGGTGACTGGATCCATGAATTTGAATTGTATTCTAGAAGGAAGAAGCCATCAACACTACATCTATTTCAAGAAGGGTGGGGATACCGCTTGGTTAACATAGGACAATTAAGGATTATGCTTGTCATCATATCTTTTTTTTTTTTTTTAAGATTTTATTTATTTATTTGACAGAGAGATCACAAGTAGGCAGAGAGGCAGGCAGAGAGAGAGGAGGAAGCAGGCTCCCCGCGGAGCAGAGAGCCTGATGCGGGGCTGGATCCCAGGATCCTGAGATCATGACCCGAGCCGAAGGCAGCGGCTTAATCCACTGAGCCACCCAGGCGCCCCTTGTCATCATATCTTCATCATCAATAATGTCCCTTTTATTTTACAGTTTTATTGGCTTAGCATGTAGTTACGTGGTCACACTAAATTGAAGCATATTCAAACTAACAGATAAACAGCTGATCCTCTGAAATATTTCTTAAAATAGACCAGGATGGGAGATAGATAGACTAGATTGTTCTAGTGGCTGAAGTTGAAGATGAACCTAGAAATCAATGCTTGTACCATGTGACTGAACAGAGTTGGGCATATGATCCAGGCTGACACTGTCATCTTCCTGCTAAGGATTTGAATTGAGTTAACACAAAGTACTTTTCACATCATGGCTCTGGAATCATAGGATTATATAAAGTCATGGTCAGAGTTGATTCAAGGTTTGCCCAAATTTTCTGGTAAACCAAAATTATAAGGAAAGTGAAACAAAGAACCTTGCAGATGAATGTCCTCTGGACAGAGGGGAAAAGATGGAGAGATGGAGAGCTAAGTAGAGCCTGGCTGCCAGAGGGTCTAGCCTGGAATAAAGAGAATTGCTGCCCTGTGACTTTCCACATTTGGGTTCTGTGAGCTGTCTTATATTCTTATCATAGATCCCTCTTCACTTATAATAGTTGATATGGGTTTCAGTTCTTAACAACCAAAGGATCCTTGGCTGGACTACGACATTTCACCCACTGTATGAAACATCTCTTGATTCACTTCCAACATTCTTTGACAAAAATGTAGCATTAAATTGATCCTTTCACTCTACTCTTATAATTATTACGTTCACATCTCTACACTTAGGTTTAACTTTTTACTTTTAGTAAGTGTTCAGAAAGAAGAATATTGTCCATCTTTCAATATAAATCTGTAGCACCTACAACATTAAACACACTATCATTGGTATATGTATCTTTCAAATGATTACTTTGGTACACACATAGAAAAGAAAAATAGATTTCTCAGAAATAAGAAAATATTAGGATTCTGGTACTTTTTTGCTAGTAGTGCAACTTATTTCTCCATTCCTAGCTTTCTCTTGCTACAAAGTTTTCTATTTTAAAGATTGCCCAGCTAATGCAGCACTTGCTGGGAAGCTGAGGTATTATCCATGCAGCTTAAATATTTATGAGTAAAAAGAAACTACAAGCTGAAGGGTGTGCCATTTATGAAAGCTTTAATGGATGTCGTTTAGCCCAAACTGAAACCTGTTTGGGGAGCACAACTGCATTTGTTTAATGATACATGAAAATATTACTCTGTGCTTGGCGTAGCATCAGCAAGTAATTGGAAAGCAGAAAATGCCTAACTGTAGTTGGTGAGACTTTTACTGCTGGAAGAAAAACTGCTATGATTATAGCAGAAGACTATGTTAGCTCAATAACCATGCTTCTGGGGCTTAAACGCAGGGAATATTATTGCACATATGTCAGGACAATGCAGTCCCTGTCTTCTTAAGTGTGGGTTCGGGCCCACGTGGGCAGTGGTGAGCAAATATTGGATAACATTGGCACTTGGCTGTGACACCTGCAAAACACAGACGTCATTGGCAAGTGTTGCACTTATTCTAATTCAGGGCCACGTTGGCTTCTAATTAGACTTCTGAGAAACAGTGAGCTGGAGGATAGTCACAGCTTCCAATTAGACTTAGGAGAAAAGGGAAACAAGCATGTAGAGAGATTATTTGGGAGCTTTTTCCTTTGTTGCATTGGCATATACTCTACCCACCCTCCCTCCTTTTATTTCCATTTGTTGAGAGACAAAGACTAACTCAGGCTGAGTGAGTCTCAGAGATTTGTGTCAAGTGTGGATAGTTCCTAGTCACAGCTGATTGAATTGGCTATTGTGTGTTTGTGGGTGGGTGGCAGGGGGACAGATGAAAGAGAAAAGAATGTAAGAGCCATATGGCAAGGGCCTGAGGGTGAGAAGTGTCAGCTGGGATTTCCTGTGCAGTCTGAATGGAGGAGTTCATCTCTAGGAAAACTCTTTTCTATTGCCCAGGAAGAGGAACGCTCTTGAAGTACATCAGACTAGAAATGTCAGGTCAGTTCATCTTACCTTGTTAACTTCCGATCTTCTAGGACAACTGACAATCATCTAGCTAAATATAAGACATCTATCCTGAAAATAGCCTAATTCTTCATTAAACAACTCAAAAGCTCACCCCAATTGTTTAGTAATTAAGAATGCAATAGGTGATAAACAATGATTTTGGTTTGATCTATCCAAATATAAAGAACCCATAGGTTGTAATCTATGTGTGTATATATAAACACACTTGTTGTAATTTTCTTTTTCAATTCAGTATTATGTGCATTAAAGAAAAATTGAAGTTATATAAGTAATACATGCACATAGTTTCAAATAATTCCTCAGGGTTGAAAAAAGAAGCGACAGAGTCTTCTTCTACTTTCCCATAGTAATTCCCAACTCTCCCTACTTCCCCTCACCTCCAGGGGCAACCATTTAAAACTTTAGTTCTTCTTTGGAGATTTACCTCCATGTGTTTAAAAACATTCTAAGGCTACTATGTTTTGATATCTTTTTTAGGCATATTGCTTTCCCTATGTAAGATTAATATTTATTTTTTCATATATGCCCATTAAAGAAAGTTTATTCTGATACCTGTTAAAACAGTAAGGAAGAATTTATTTAGGACTATTGCAATAGGTGTCAAGACTATCACAATAGGGAAGAGACCTCAGGCTCAACTCTGAATACAGTGAGGACAGCGGGGGATTTGTAACCCAGGAGCAGAGTGATGGAGTCAATGGATGTAAAATTACTAAGAGGAGACATCAAGGGTAAGAGGTTTATTGCTAAATTAATTTAACAGGAATTTAGCTAAAGGCAGGCCAGGGTGAGCAGATGTCAAGAGTGGGAATTTGGAGTTTGATCGGTTATTAAGAGTGACCAGACATCAAGGATGGGAAGAAATCTTGCAGAACTGACTTGGGGATTCTTGCTAGAATTGGACTATGCAGGCTGAGGACAAAGAAAAAATGAGGCCTAAAAGGAAAGAGAACTCAGGAGAGACTGTCTAAAGTTTGGTTAAGAAAGCCTTTATCACACCCTCTTCCCTCACTACACCTAAATAAGTCTTCTCTTCCCAAATAGCTATGTGATAATTTTTGGTCACTCTTTGCCTTATGATTTCACAATTATAATGTACTCTATGGCAAATGCTTTATTATGATAACATTTCCTTTTATTTTACAACCTGTTGATTTCCTGGAGATTAATAACTTGCCTTATTTTTCCCCTATAGTCAAATTACTCCCCAATTTTCATCATAAGAATAAATCTCTCCTCAATACATTTAAACACGATTCTCTCTTTCCTCCCCTCCTTTTTCTTTTTTATTTTCTCATCTTTCTCTTCCTTATTTCCATCCCCCTTCCCTTCCCTTCCTTTTCCTTTTCTTTCCTCTCCTCACCTCTCCTCTCCTTTCCTTTTCCCTTCTCTCCTTTCCCCTTCCCTCTCCTTTCATTTTTTCATTTTCTTTTCCCTTCCCTTTCCTTTCTCTTTCTTTGCTTCTCTTCTTTACTTAGCAGTAATGCTAAGCACTTACAGGCAGAACAGGGACACTGGAACCCATTTAGTAGAGTTCAGCCCCTTCCTGACAGCACAACAGAAGCTAACCCTGCACACAGCACTGCCTTTGTTCCATGTCTATTATCATGGACACTTCAGGGTAGAGACTAGGTGCTGTAGCCAAGTATGCATCCTGGACCTCTTAGATGCACAGCCAGAACAAGTACTCCACATCCTAGTGGATGTGTGGCCAAGTGATAAGATCAAGGTCAGGAAAGATGAGCAGAAGAGATGCTTGTCTTGCTAGGGCTGACCCATAAAGCCTCCCATAAACCTCCCACTGTGCCTTAATCTTCCACTATCTTGACTTAGATCACTGGGGAATTTGGAAGCCCCCCAAAAATGGAACTAATGGAGCTATAAGAAGTAAATGACTTGGGCACTTGAGTTGTCTTTGAAAGGGATACACCTTCAGTCAGGAGCTCATATTTTGGACTTTGAGTGATACATATTTTCTTGTTGACCATGATATCAGTACGTTTACCTATGTCATGTATATCATGGTAGGATGGCTTCATCAGAACATTGCCATGTTCCACTTCAGGTAAGACCAGAGACCAGGTAGCTGACCAGAGTCAGATCATGTATGGATGTCTGTTAAGACAGAGTATCTCAAGAAAGTCTTAGCAGGTAGTTTCATGGAGCTTACATTGCACAGGGAAAAGGTTTTGCTAGCAAAAATGGATTTGCAAGTAGTCCCAGGGATCTTTTTTTTTTTCTTTTTCCTTTTTCCTTTTTCCTGTTATTAAAGATTTTATTTATTTATTCGACAGACATATCACAAGGAGGCAGAGAGGCAGGCAGAGAGAAAGAGAGAGGGAGGCAGGCTCCCCGCCGAGCAGAGGGCCCAATGTGGGACTCGATCCCAGGACTCCGAGATCACGACCCGAGCCGAAGGCAGTGGCCCAACCCACTGAGCCACCCAGACGCCCCAGTCCCAGGGATCTTAAAACAACTTTGGACTCCAGTATCTGAGCATGGAAGGTCCCACCCAGGTTCTGTGTGTGGGTTCTTGTAGCCATTCTCTGTCTGTTGTTCTTTGATGGAAGCACTGTCACCAGTTGGATCATAGGACAAGATTCCTCCTTTATGGCCTGCACACAAAGACCACCCATTAGAGAAAGATGTAAGATTGTAGATCCTGGAGACCATGTGGGACATGGGCATTTGACAGTTGATAATAGAACAACTGATCCAGGGTATGATGTGGGATGTGCAGATCTGACAGATGTGGAAGTATGGATAGCACAGAGATTATGGGATGCAAGTGTCTGATGGGCAATGTTGGATGCAGGCATCTAGGGCCTGCATCCAGGAGATGATTTGGGACAGGTATATCTGCTGGGTAAAGATCACGCTGGCAGAGCGTTTATTATGCAACAAGTGTCCAGATCTTATGAACTAATCCCATGGCCCCCATTTGAATAAGATAACAGTATGTGTAATGACTAGAGGAGACACTGAAGTTGGGCCAGAGTGTCAGGGAAAGGGACTGTGAAGGAAGCATTAAGAGTTCCCAGCTGACTGTGGATGTGGCTGAGTAAAGGCACCATCATAGATGCTACTGGCCATTCCATGTCTTTGGGGTCTTTGAGGATTAAAGTACAAACCATAAATAGAGAAGGAGGCAGAGAAGGGCGGGGAAGGAAAGAAGGAAAACATATAATAAACATAAGGCACACAGCAGAATAATGTTCTTGTGGATTAGGGAAAATCATGCCATGCCATTGTCTAAGTATTCAAAAACTGGTTGGTACACCTAACCTCTATGAAACAGGAACTTATGGCAGAGACACAAGGCTTAAAGATAAAATAGAAAACAATAAAATATGATGAGGGCACCTGGGTGGCTCAGTCAGTTAATCTTCTGCCTTTGGCTCAGATCATGATCCCAGGGTCTTGGGTTGGAGACCTGCATCAGGTTCCCTGCCCAGCAGGGAGTCTGCTTCTCCATCTGCCTCTCCTCCTGTTCATACTCTCTCTCTTGCAAAAATAAATAATTTTTTTATTTCAACCTCCTTTAAAAAAAGGTGATGAAAAGTGAGTTGGTGGCACTCAAAAAAGAGAAGGAAGAAAAAAAATTAAACAAACAAACAAAAAAAACAAGGTAATACTAACTACAGAAAGAAGGAGGAAGGATATGGATAAAAATAGAATAGCAATGGGGATAATATACTTGAAAAATAGATTAAACTAAGAAAGCAATTTTTTAGAAGAATTAAAGAGAAAGTCATTGATATGAATGCACACAGAGATACAGGGTATGTATAGTTTGTATCTCTGAAGAAGAGTAATAAGAAATGGAGAAGTAAAATATCCAGAGATATAATTTAAGATAGCTTTCCTGAAATCAAGGAAAGGTTGAATTGACAGATTAAATGGGTATAGTATATTCAAATAAAATCATTATGGATTTATCAACTACAGGATATGTCCTGATTTTATGAGAATTCAGAGAGTAAGAACTACTCCACTAAGTTTTAAGCAACAACAATCACAGCAAAAATGAAAATAAATATCAAGTCACTTTTAGGAAAAAACTCAGACTCTTCCAAGCAAAATGAAAAATTTGAACTGCAGCCATTGTGTATGGCAGGAAGAAACTGCTGGAAACAAAACAAAAGAAAAAGAAAAAAGAGAGAGATATCAAATGAAATCAAAGGAGGGCAGTGCTCAGATCATGTTGAGATTTTTAAGTTTCAGTAAGAGATTAGATTTTATCTTTAAGTTCACTGGGAAGAATTTGGGAGATGTTGTTGCAGTAGTCCAGGGAAGAAATGGAAGTAAGGGAGACTGGGAAGAAAGGAAAGGAGATGGGGTGAAATAGTTGGGTTAAGTACATATTTTGGAAGTAGAATCAACAGAAACTGTTGTGATACACTGTATGTGAGTGGTCGTAGGGAGAGCAGAGTAAGTTAAAGCATGGGAGTGAGCAGGTTTTGGGGTTGAGCAACTGGGTCCTGGTGGTTCCATTTCACCGAGTTGCAGAGACTGGAGGAGGAACAGTTTTGAGAGTGAGGAGTTTGATTTGGGATCTGTTAAATTTGTGATGTCAGGAGTGATATTAAAATAGTTAATAGGTGATATTTTCAAAGAAACCTGTTAAGAAAAAGGGCCACTTTCCAATCAGGACCACATAATTCAGTATACATACTGATTTGTACAATTGCTGGGAGTATCCTAATGGAAATTTTGTTATATGGAATAGGCAATATGTTAAATGAGTGGGAAACTCAGAACAGAGATCAGGAGTTAAACAAAACAAATGTAGGGTTTGTTGGAATATAGGTGATGTTTATTGCCTCAAACTGCATGGTATTTCTAAGGGTATAGAAAGTAAAGTCAGGTGGTCCTAAGACAAAGCCCTTGAGGCATATCAAGATTTAGAAATCAACAGAGGAATAAAAGTAAACTGAAAGTAAGAAGAAGTGTGAGTTATCATGGAAGATAGGGAAAGAAAGTATTCAGGAAGGTATAAGAGTGGTCAGATGAGTTGAACTCTGTTAAGAGCAGTAATAGAAAGACAAAAGAAAGCCATAGGTTTGGCAACAGGGAGGTCCTTAGCCACTTTCATAGGAGTAGTTTCAGCAGTGGAGTATGGTTTAAGCTATGACTAAAGAAGGTAAAGGGGAATATAGGAAGTAAGTTTGTAGAGACAGTCACTTGACAATATGATTGAGAAGAAGAAATAAGAAATGGGGTGGTAGGTGGGGAGAGAGTAGAGAGCAAAGGAGATTTTTTTTTTTTTTAATATGGCAGATACTGAGGCGTATTTGTGCACTTGGAAGACAGGTCCATTATAGAGGGAGAATCTGATGGTACAGCAGATAAAGGAGAAAGTTACCAGAGAAGGACTTTTGAGTAGGCAGGAGGAGGTAAGATCTAGGATGTAAGTGAAGTACTGGACACTGACATACCCTTCCAGGGGAAGGGACGTGTCAAACATTGCACCAAGAGAGAAGGCAGAAGGCATGGGTGCAGAGGTAAGTAGGTTGAAGATTTGGGTGATAAAAATGTAAGGAAACTATTGCCTAATTGTTTACATTTTATCCATGAAATATGAGTCAGATCATGAGCTAAGAATGGAAGGAGGCAAGTGAGAGACTTGAAAAGAGAAGGCAAAGTGTGAAAGTATCATTTTTGAGAATGGATATAGAATTTTCCAGAGAAATATAGTGGTTGTAGAGTGGTTGAATTTAAAATCTGAGAACTCTTTATAGTTTTAACTTCTAAGAATTTCCTTCACTCTTTCAAAAAATACTATCCTGGGATAGTGTCCAAAATTGATAAAGAACTTAGCAAACTCAACACCCAAAGAACAAATAATCCAATCAAGAAATGGGCAGAAGACATGAACAGACTTTTCTGCAAAGAAGATATCCAGATGGCCAACAGACACATGAAAAAGTGCTCCACATCACTCGGCATCAGGGAAATACAAATCAAAACCACAATGAGATATCACCTCACACCAGTCAGAATGGCTAAAATTAACAAGTCAGGAAATGACAGATGCTGGCGAGGATGCGGAGAAAGGGGAACCCTCCTCCACTGTTGGTGGGAATGCAAGCTAGTGCAACCATTCTGGAAAACAGCATGGAGGTTCCTCAAAATGTTGAAAATAGAACTACCCTATGACCCAGCAATTGCACTACTGGGTATTTACCCTAAAGATACAAACGTAGTGATACGAAGGGGCACGTGTACCCAAATGTTTATAGCAGCAATGTCCACAATAGCCAAACTATGGAAAGAACCTAGATGTCCATCAACAGATGAATGGATAAAGAAGAAGTGGTATATATACACAATGGAATACTATGCAGCTATCAAAAGAAATGAAATCTTGGCATTTGCGACAATGTGGATGGAACTAGAGGGTATCATGCTTAGTGAAATAAGTCAATCGGAGAAAGACAACTATCATATGATCTCCCTGATATGAGGACATGGAGAAGCAACATGGGGGGGTAGGGGGATAGGAGAAGAATAAATGAAACAAGACGGGATTGGGAGGGAGACAAAGCATAAGTGACTCTTAATCTCACAAAACAAACTGAGGGTTGCTGGGGGGAGGGGAGTTGGGAGAGGGGGAGTGGGGTTATGGACATTGGGGAGGATATGTGCTATGGTGAGTGCGGTGAAGTGTGTAAACCTGGCAATTCACAGATCTGTACCCCTGGGGTTAAAAATACATTATTTGTTTATAAAAAAAATAAATAAAAATTTAAAAAATAAAATTACATGCTCTTTCTATTTAATTTATTTACTTTTTATTGTTCAACAAATTCACTTTTATGTACTTGCTTTCTATCTGGATGAAACTAGAGTAATTTACAAGATTGTCAACTTCTATGGTTTTGTAGAGCTTATTCTTGTCAGGAGAGGGGAGTCAAAATCAATGATTTTTACAAATAATTTTTTTTAAATATCAACAGAGGCTTTCAAGTAAAGATAACAGTTTTAAGTCATTCATCTGTATTTCTCCTTTCCCACATTCCACAAATTACTCTGTATTTTGTTGTTGTTGTTTTGTTTGTTTTTGTTTTTGTTTTTAGCTTCATTGACAAGAAAACCTCTGTCCATGGTTGAAATTTGAACTAAGACCTGAATATGGCCACTGTGAATGGTCTGTATAATCAGCACTACATCTCTGGGCTTAACTTATATGAAAGATCCAGATATTCTAAGATTAAGGGGAAAGTATTCCAGGAAGAGGGAGTAGTATTCTATACAAAGAAGAAAGCTTCTACAACATGCTAAGATACAAGGAATGCCAGTTTGATGAAAGCACAGAAAGATGTGCACAGAGACGTAAAAGTACCAAATTGGGACTCTACAACCAGAATCAGAAGTTTATTCGAAGTAAATATTAAAATCCTAAGCTTGATGTAAAGATTCTATGTGATGATAAGGAGTCACTGAAGTCAAAGTATTTAAACTGACATCTAAGTATGGATATATAACCTGGCTTGGCTTTAAGTTCTTAAAAGAATGTTCTGCTTGCTAGTTAGAGTGTTGAATAAAGAGGGAATATATTTTCATGGAAATATATCACACAAGTTGCTAGTGGATTGGATACTTCCATTTCATGGAAGTTATATCACACAAGTTGCTAGTGGATTGGATAGTATGCTGAGAGAAAGAGAGAAATCAAGACTTATTCTTAGTGTTGATTTGGGCAACATGATAGGTAATGGTGGCATCTCCTGATACAAAGAAGACTGCAGAATGTGCACATTTTGGAGTAACAACAAGTACTTTTGTTTGGTTCTATTAAATTTAATATGGATATTTCCCACCCAAGGGAGAGAATTGAGTGGACTTATTGGGAATGAGTCTCTGCACTTCAATTACAGAGAAATAAATCTTAGATCATGTAGATATTATTTAAAGCCATTGTTGATTAACTGTGAGATCAATGAGATTAATTGTCTAGAGAAAAACTTAATGAGATTAGTTATCTAGAGAAAAAATTACTTGAAGCCAAGAAAAGGACTTAGAACTGAGCTCTAGGGCTCTTCAACATTGCATGCCCAGTAGAAATACAAGAAAGTAGCAATGAGATTTGAGAAAGAAAAACCAAAATGGAAGAAGGAAGCCCCAGGAAAATAGTAGAACTAAAGTTAAAAAAGAAATTGTTTAAGAGTTGTCAACTGTGTTGACTGCTGTTGAAAGGTAAAGATAAACTCAAACAATTGATGAATTTTGCGATGCTACTATTATGAAAGCAGCCTCCATGAAGTGCAAAATGTGGAGTCATTTTGGAATGATTTTAGGAAAAAATGGAAGAGGAAGAGGAAGTGAAATGCAACTGAAGACAATTTTTTCAAGGGGTTTTATTGTAAAGACAATCAGAAAAATATAGCAGTAAATGGGAAAAGTGAGATGAAATGAGGATTTTTACAAGTTTTTATTTTTATTTTTTTTGACCAGAGGTTTTTTTGCATTTTTCTTTGTTAACTGAATTGGTAGAGAGAAGAAAGAGAAAACAATCTTGCAAGAAAGAGGGGTAATCAAGACACAAAATCCTTAAGAAGGAACAGCAGAGGACATCCAGAGGAAGAGAGGTTAGCATTTGATAAAAGTGATAATGTTTCCTGCAATTTTAACTGGAGAAAGCCAGAATATACAAATGCAAATGAGCTGGGATATTTAATGGATGTAAGTGAGCATGTCCATGTTTGATTGTTTTTGTAACATTAAAATAGGAACAAGGTTATCTGCTCAGTGAGATGAGGAGAATATTGGAGTCACTACCTTTAAACTAAAGCAGACTATGTTAAAAAATAAAAAAAAGCTGAATCAAAATGCATTTCTCAGTATTATTTTAGCATATGCCAGAATAAAAAGTTAAAGATTTATTATCCTTGAAATACATATCCCTAACCATAACAACTTTTCACTCAGATATAAGTCCTGACACACTGCCTGTACTCACTTTACTCTAAAATTTTCATCTTGGGGTCAAAATATAAGGAGACTGACAACACAACCACACTGAGTTATGATCACCAGCAGAAATTTTTTAAATTGCTATACTTTTTGTACATCATGTAAATCAACATTTTCTCATATTTCAGGGATATCTACAGTGTATAAACATTTCCTACAATGTGTATAGGCAAGCAATGTAACAATAATAGCTTAATCCCAACTGTGGCCTGTATCAATCATCTTCATCAACTTGTATTTAATAAGCACTATTAAGTGCTATTAGAAGATACTTCTGCTACTATATCCCCAAAACAATGAAGTATACAACCATTTAATCCTATTTGAGAAAATGTTTCATTTTCCCAATAGAGCCTCTCAGGCATTGCATTAACAAGAAGAGAATAGATGCCTAAGGATATAGGAAATAATTTCCATGTATCCTATTTGTAGTTTAGTTGAATAAGATGCCACAGCTATACAAAACAAAAGACCATATAAAGCTTCGAGATTTTGCTAAGTAATATTTATTTCAATAAAAATACCCTCATACATTTTTCCTGATCATGTTTGTTTTAAAATGAAAAAGTAGCAAGATAGCAACTCACATTATCTAAGTCTTCTACTAAGGAGCCTCTTAGCAGAAAGCAATTTATTGTAATAAAACTATACTATTGTACAGAATATCCCATTTAGTGTTTTAAGGAGAAGGATATTGTTTAGGAGAAAATGAAATAAGTCTATTCATTTGTATGAGACTTCTTCATCTATATAATCAATGAGTTAATAATAAATGTATAAATGTCTTTATTTTTTTCTTGCAGATCCACAGTGAACCATCCTCAATTCTACCATGAAGAATATGGATTTTGTTTGTTTGTTTGTTTTGTTTTTATGAAGTTAGCTTATAGGGTATGCAGCATTTCAACATACTTCCTAAACTTGTGGAATTTTTAAAATGTGTAGTAAAATTACTTTACAAAAAAGTTATAATTCTGAAATTGAAGACCTTATGGGCACAATAATTAAAAAGATAAACTGAGATCATAAAAAGGTGAATTGCTTATGCATCATGGTTAAAGAAATACTCTCTAAATTTTTTTTGTAGACCAATTATTGTTTTGCCTCACTTGCACTCCAAATAATTCTCTATGTTTCCCCAACCATCCTTAAAGAAAATAAATAAATAAAGTAGAAAAGAACAAACAAAAACAAATTGAACACATCACCTTTAGAAAGTCTGTCTAGAATGCACATATGTTGTTAGATGCCCTTTAACCCTCTTTCAAGAACATTTATCATGGATACGCTTACTGAGTGAATGTGTACAGATCATCATCACTTTGGATCATATTTTCTCCAGTTATAAAATGAGATACTTGGAATTTTTTATCTCTAAGAGACTTTTGAGATATTAGCTTCTATTGTTTGAATCAGATTATTCTGTGGAGTCACAGACACCTGATAGTATAACACTTAGGCTAAACTAGAATTGGTTGGGAGTTGGGGGTAGCAGCAGCAATTATACAGTTAGAGCTCTTACCAAGTTTTATTAGGGTCAGTCCATTCACCTGAACACAGCATTTTGAGGTCTATCATTCACTCCCTTACAGAGTCTTGCATATGACTACCACAAAATATAGGGAATTAAAAAAATGCTTATTGCATTGGATTAGACTGTATGTACACAATACAATTTTCCCAAACTGGAGACGTGAGGTTTGAGGTCAGGGAGCCCCCGGGGGGGGGGGGGGGGAGAAAGTATCATAACAAGCTATATCATTACCTCCGTGAAATGTTACTTTCTCCATCTAGTTATGAAACCATGTTAATCTAGCTACGGAACCAATAACATCTTTGAACTTTCTGTGTAGCTAGATTTAGCCTTACACAGAGAAGTGAAGCTTGAAATGAGTTTAAAACAGAATCTCATAATTCTTAGAAAGGTTATTTAAAATCAAGTAAAGAGATTGTTTCTAGTGAATAGAACAGGAGAGGTAGTAAATTGGGGGAGGGGCGTCACTTTTATTGTATATACCTCTTGTGCTTGATTTCTCTCTCTCTCATTTTGCAACAAATGTGTTTTCATACTTAAATAATTTACCAAGTCACTAGACGATATAGATGATAGGTAGATAGAAGATAATAGATAGATAGATGATAGATAGATAGGTGATAGATAGATGATAGATAGATAGGTGATAGATATAGATAGATAGATAGATAGATAGATAGATGATAGATAGATGATAGATAGATAGAATCAAAAAATAATCACTGGAACAGCAAGTGAGTAAAGAAATTACAGAGGAGAAATGACTTTAAGAACACTGACCTAAAATAGTTATCCGTTCCTTATTCATTATATGTTAACATCTTTTAAGTTCCCTCTCTCACACCTCTCCTAACCACCCTCATACCCTCGGATGGTCAGGGATTCTTTTTCTATAATCCTTCTTAGTTGACTTTAATGGAGGTGAAACCAGCTCACCTTCCTACCCTAGGGAATATTTGGAAACTTGGTGTATGTGTTGAGAAGGGGCATTTTTCATCACTGCGCTATGGGACACTGTGGCTCAGGAATATCAGATATACTTCAATGCATGGAAGAACCCTACAAAATGAAGAACTTTTGTGGCCTAAATGCCAGTAACATATCTATTGAGAAACAATGTATGACATTTTCTAGTATAGTTGTTATCCCTCAATGATATGTGATTTTCTACAAAGATCCAATTTTATGATGTAGGTGAATATTCCTTTTATGAAGTGAACTTAGAAAAATCTATTACATCAAAACCCAAGCATATTTTTTCCTATCTATAAAACTTGCATCTTTATACTATGATTATGTAGTATCATTAAAAGCAAGTTTTATTGTCAGAGAATAAGAAATAAAAACATTAACCAAGAATAAATTTATAAAACTGACAGGTATTTCTCCATGTTTCTAAGGTCCTGATCTTTGTGCTTCACTTAAGATAACTCACCTGTTCTAACCTACTACCTTTTGGAACCTACCACCTCCATAAGTATTATTTTTCACTTAGTGCTCACAATTCCAGCTTCTGTTAGGCTACAAGTCTTCCAGTTTGTGGGCATTTGGGTATATAGAAACTGCTCTGGGACAATTGACCCATTTTCAGCTATGTACTCAACTTCCTCTATGATTACAAAAGAATAGTTTGGAAGGGAGAAAGAAAAGAGTACAGAGAGAGAGAGATAATTATTTATTTTATATTACTACTTATGATTTATTTTCTGAAATAGCAAAACTGCTGTTCTCACATCAAATATCATTTTTAACTTCTTTTTTATGTTTTCTCCTTAATCAGGTCCAAGATCTAGTTTCTCATTTTTCCCTTCCTGGTCCAATTCCATTGACATTTATGGTTAAGTGATTAATGTGCTTGATCTTCTCTTTTGGTATAATCATTACAATTGCAATTAGCATTTATCAAACCTTCATAACCATGATCTTTTCATGTAGTAAATATGTAAACTTAATAAAATGACAGCTTCCCATTTACTCTTACTTTATTTCAGGACAAAATAGGCTGTCTTTGTGCAGTCTGGTTCCAATGAGTTCGTTAAGAAAAAAAATTTTTTTTTCTTTGTTGAATTTTGTTGTGCCAAATAACTGGCTAGATGAAAACTTTTATTTTTATTCAGTTTGGCTTTGCAGAAATCCAGTTATAGTGTACATCTGTGGTTGAAAATACATTTATTTTTATATTGCAGTTTTCTCAAATTGTGTTGAAAATCATTCTTTACTCAAAACATCACAATATGTGCTCTTTGGTTTTTCCAGAAGGGAAAAAAATATATCATTGATTTTGGCAGTAATTCCTATATACATCAGTGAACTTAAATTTAATGAATTTCACTTGAAAGTATATTTTATAAGCATAGACAGTTAAAAAAATCAAGAATGAACTGGGGCGCCTAGGTGGCTCGGTGGATTAAGCCGCTGCCTTCGGCTCAGGTCATGATCTCAGGGTCCTGGGATCGAGCACCGCATCGGGCTCTCTGCTCCGCAGGGAGCCTGCTTCCTCCTCTCTCTCTGCCTGCCTCTCTGCCTACTTGTGATCTCTCTCTCTCTGTCAAATAAATAAATAAAATCTTTAAAAAAAAAAGAATGAACTAATTTAGGTTTTATTATTAAAAAAATAAAAACAGATGAAGATGCCATGTATGTGATTATAGTGAATTGAAGTGGTACAGTTTTATAATATAATAGATCTGGAACTTGGCCATTCAGAACTAAAAAATTTAGAATTTGTCCCTTATATTTTTACATTAGTTAAAGATCATGTCTCTTCTGTCCTTATTGTCTTGAAAATCCTCAACAACTTCCTTTTTTTTTCAATACCCTAAATTCCAAGGCAATGTTAAACTACATGGTGAATGAATGGATGAATTATGGATCAAGACAACAACTAGAGAATCAACAGATCATTGTACAACTAGTGAGCTCTTAAATGCTTGGGGAAAGACACTCAATTATTATAGAGACTTAAAAGGATGCGTAGAAAAATTAAGGGTCTAAACTTTGTAAAAGTGAAATACAATTCCTTGAATTAGGTTCTGAATTTGTACCTATGAGAGATCTTTGGACCAGACACCTTAGAGTAGTTTTCTGATGGATCTTTGGCTATATTAAAAATATTCTACATCTATGCCACCCAGTATGGTAACCTCTAGCCATATGCAGATACTGAGCCCAAAGTAACCAACACTGAAAGTAAGCAGAGTATCTCTCTTTTTCTCATCATTGTTGGCTACTTGTTCTTCAATGAATACACAAACAAATATTATACATCATGTGCAATGACAACAGAAATCAGTTATTATATACACAAAGGCTTAGAAATTATGTCACCCATGAATATTTTCTGAAAATTTTGCATAATGAATACTCCAGCTGGGAGACAAGTTAGCCAAATAAGCATAGATATAAAAAGTTTGCTGCTACTAATGAAGCAAGTAACGTAGCTTTGTCCAAACAATGGCTTTATATTTAGTGATGAAACGCTACATATGCCAAATGAGTTTGCTTTATCTTTATAACCAGGATAAAACAAGATTGTAAGTGTTTACATAGTAAAAAGTGGTGCTACATTTTAGATATATTATATTGGATGAAATGAAATTATTTTATTCTCTGAAGTTGTTCTAACATAAAACTCAAATTCTAGGCATATAAAGGAGACTCGATTCTCTTTTCTTCTTTAATGAAAACATAATAGCATTCTTTTGAAGTATTTTAGGATGCATTTTTAAAATTGATTCCTGTAACACTGTGAGTCTAGTAAGACGGGTATTATTATCACTATTTTTTAGAAACAAAAAAATTCAGAGGATTTATGGACCTAACCCAACACCGTATAGTTAATAACTGTGTAGGACTAGAAATTGAAATGGGTTCTTGGGAAATAAGTGTAGTGTCTTTTTTTTACTGTATATCCCTGGGTGTTTTTAATGATGATGAAAATGATTATAATAACCTTAATGAGAAAATGATGGTATTGATGATTAACATCACTTATAAGGACCACGGACGTCCTTAAAAAGAGATTCACACCCACCACATTATTATTAAATTGGAGTACCTTTTTGACTGGTTGTATGATGCATCATTTGTTATATTTGCTATGTTTGAAATTATAGTCTCCTTTAAAAATTTTATGTCATATTTAAATAAGGTTTTGAAGTACTGTTATATTTTTTCTCTACCCTATGCTATTTTTTCATATTCTGGTCTACAGTATTTTCTTTTTCTCTACTTTGTCACAGTGTTTTCTAATGATCTTAATCGTCAGAAGTTTTTTTGTTTTGTTTTGTTTTGTTTTTTGTCTTAAAGCTTAAAGTTTAAAGCTTAAGTATGATTCAGTTTTACACTATTTGTTACAGGGTTCAATATATAGAATTAATGTCAAATATTTTTGTAATCCACTCCAATTGGTGAGTTAAAATTTTAAAATGTTTTCTATTTTTCTAAAATCAAATATGACTTGAACAAGTCAATTGCTAATGGGAATTTTAAAAAATACTCAAAGCACATAATTCTCATGCTTTTACACAGATAATTACCTTTGTGATGAAGCTTTTTATCTTTACTGTTTATATCAATAAGATTTAACATTGCTTTGCATCACATCTATTCTGAAACAGGGTGCTAACATTAATGTAATTAGCAAATTGAATTTATAGAATTAAGGAACAGGGATTAAATATTTTGTCATTATTTTTAATAGTACAATAATTTTCCCCATAAGAGTTTTCCTGATTTAACATATTTTAGATTCTGAGTAGTTTAAAATAATGGCTTATTCCCTAAAATATCTAAAAATGCAATTGCTAAAAAAGTACATTTGTTGAGAAGTAAGTGGTCTAATTAGTTTTCATGTAGGGATTTATTGAGTGTTCATATAATTATCATATAATGAGACTACTACATTGGTATTTCCCATAGTGGAAATATTTTGTGGAAAAATATTGTCTTGAAAACATGTGCATACAGAATCACTCTTTAGCAGTGTAGAAATCATTGAAAAACATTAATAAAATCAGAGGAACCCAAAACAGGTAAAAAAAATCATTAAAAATGAAAAGCAAGCTTATATTAAATTTAACATATTTAAAGAAATAATTCTTTCCCAGCCACATCCAAAAGGAGAAATAAAACCAAAACCAAAACCAAAACAAACCAACCAAAAAAAAGTGGGAGAAAGGTCAGTACCACAAAGTTGGTGAACTTTAGCCACCTTCTACCTTCTCACTACAAAAATATATGTGCTTCCAAATATTACAAAATAATTAATTATATAGCTGTATATGTAATATAAGAGAACTCCTCAATGCCTAAAATAAAGAGGGAGTCATAGGCAGAGAAGGCAGTGCAGGAACCTATGGGAAGGATGGACCAGATGTTGGCCTTCATAGACATATGCTTTAGTGCCTACACAAGGACTGTAAACTGGCAATGGGTCGAGAAAAAGATGAGCAGCTGGAATTGGAATCCTCATACACATCAAAAACACTAAAAAAGGTACCAAAGGGTGAGTAGTGAACAGTGAACTAGAGAACTGCTACCTGAAGATTAGAGAACTGGTTCAGGACAGTAGCGGGGAAGTATGTCTCCATCCATGGCTGGAGACATAAATAACTAAAAACAGAGGCCCGAACTACATGTGGATTTAGAATGTAAAATATCTTGAAGGAATTGCTAGCCTAAAAATTAACATTACCAAGAAAACTAGATCAAGCCAAGTTTAGGACAAACCCTCTGATTTATTCTATAGAAATAAATGCAAACTGATTTTCAAGGAAAATTCCTCATCCCAGGTCTCATGTGAATTACACAGGAAACAAAACTAAGTAACAACTTACCCTTCTCAGGCTTGATATGCGACCCTACCTCTCAGACACAGATTCACACAAAAAGTAGCTGTTAATGAGCTAAAAGATTAAAAAAAAGAGAGAGAGAAAGAGAGAGATGGGGGGGAGAGAGGGAGGAAAGAGAAAGAATTTAAGAAAGAAAGAAAGAAAGAAAGAAAGAAAGAAAGAAAGAAAGAAAAGAAAAAAATGAAAGGAAAGAAAAGGAAAAGAGAAAAAAAAGAAAAGAAAGTTGGATCCATTCAATCTAAAGAGAGTGAGTGACAGACAAATAGGAGGATTGGCACTCGTTTCAAGAACTGGAGATGATGAAGCAACCCAAAAGAGACCATAAATAACCTACACTTTAAAATGATTAAAGAGATAAAAAATAAATATGTTATAATGAAAATAAAACCTGTCATAAAAAAATAGCAAAAAGATTTAGAAAAGTACCCATTGGAATGCCTAGAAATAACATATGTCATCATCAAAATTAAGAACTTGGTGCACACTTTGAATAACTTAATTTAGTTAGGCTGAATTAGATTATATAAAGTAATGGTGTGCACTAATAAACATAAGTCTAAGTATAGACACATATTCTGTGTGAACCTATACACTGGGAACAAGACCATGCTTCCCCCAAGGCCTTCCACCTTATAACCACAGGGATCCAGAGAAACACAAGCTAAGCAGAGTACATTTTCCAGATGTCCTCGATTTCATCAATCATCTTTAAGAGGGAGTCATATTTTCTCCAAGCAATCCTGTCAGTCAGATCAACACTTAGCACCATGCACTAGGATTAAAATCAGGCTTCCTCAATACAAACTTTTTAAAACTCTGCTGTACCCCTAAGAGAGTTAAAGAGTGGATCTTGGGGTGCCGGGGTGACTCAGTTGTTAAACATCTGCCTTTGGCTCAGATCATGATACAAAGTTCCTGGGATCAAGATCGGGCTCCCTGCTCCACAGGGAGCCTGCTTCTCCCTCTCTCACTTCCTCTGTTGTGTTCCCTCTCTCGCTATGTCTCTCTGTGTCAAATAAATAAATAAAATCTTAAAAAAAAGAAAGAGTGGATCTTGCATTTGGGACCAATACCACTCACCTTAATACCATTTACTCCCATCACCAGGGACCAAAAGAAGACAATGCATTCAGAATAAAATCTAAGTTTCCTAGATATTCTTAACATAGAAAGAAAATGGGTCCTAGCTTGCCTGAAATAGTCCTGGTTTGGGCTTGTTATCCCAGGAATTATAGTGCCTTCTTTAGTCCCCAAAGACCATCCAAGAATGATCAATACATTATTTGATTACCTGACATAAACCTCATCAATATACCCTTTGATTAAATTTATTTCTTCCCTAAAAGGCAACAAGAGTGATTCCCATTTTACACCTTATTTTCTAGACTTCACCTCATGCAGGGATTGTCATATCTCCTATTTTGTCCCGTTCTTTGACTCATCCTCAATTGTGAAACCCATCTAAGATATCCTCTAGAATTCATGGAGTATTATTAGCAAAATTCTGTATGTCCTCCACTATTTTTCTGAAACTCTCTGAAAGCATGGATCTCCCCTGAAAACACTACTTCCTCAAGTGGTGGCTGCTCTATATTTCCACTCAGTTGCCTAACAGAAATCTCAAACTAACACATGCATCCAAAGATGAATTTTGTCCTTATTCTCAAATCTATCATTTTACAGTCTTTTCCTAATGCTCAGTCAAAAACTCTGGAGTTGTTTTTTCCTCCTTAGTTTTTCTCTTATACTACCTTCAGACTGTCAACGAATTACGTTGGCACTGTCTTCAAAACATAATCAGAATCTGAACACCTCTTGCCATCTTCATTCATACCAGTCTGGTACAAGCTATAATATCTTTCTCAGTTTTCTGTAATATATCTCTGACAGGTTTCCCTTCTTTCACTCTTGTCCTACTTATTATACTATCCCAATTCAGTAGCCAGAGTGATCCTACTATACATTAAATCATATCACCTCTCAACCGCTAAACCTGAAATAGCTCTTCATTTCACTCAGAATAATTTCCAATTTCCTTAAAAATCCCACATAACACCGCCATTTACTCTCTGATCTGCCTTCTCCCCCACCCCCTTTTTTTTTTTTTGATTCAACTATGAACACATGGACATACCTTCTTAAACTCTATTACTTCTGCTTGCTGTGCTCTACTTTGATTATTCACATAACCACTTCCAGCCTACCTTTAGGTTTTGGTCAATTGTTTTTTACTCAATGAAGCTCACTTTGAAGACACTACTTAAAAATAGATATGATAAAATTGGGGATCTTGGGCTGGGGATATTACACTGGACTATTCGTATGGATCAGGCCCTAAACGCAATCACATGCATACTTATAAGATGGAGAAAGAGGAATATTTCAGTGCAGAAGAGAAAATGTGATGACAATAAAGGTTGGCGTGATATGAGAAGGGGGTCATGAATTAAAGAATGCAGGTCATCTCCAGCAGCTAGAAAAAGAAGCAGATTCTCCCATTGAGTTCCACTAAAACCTTGCCTTTATCCCTTCAGACATGTGTTCTCCAGAAGTATAAGAGAATAAATCCACTTAGTTTCAAGTCACCAGATTTGTGGTAAATTGTTACAGTAGCCATAAGAAATGAATACATAACCTAACATACAATTTACTTATTGTCTTTCTTACTGTAGTCTCCTTTTTCCACTACAATATTCCATGAAGATATTTTGTTCACTACTCTGGACCTATTTGTCAGAAAATGATTGACACAGGAAGCTGCTCAATAAGTGTGGACGGAATTTGTTAAAATCCTAGTCTTTAAAACTATGGAATATCCCTAATTTTAACTTATCTTTTATATAGAATGCTTAACACCAGATTGCTAGTATGTCATGTTTGTTGTTTAATTGTGCATATTCTTTCAGTACCAATCACATAGACAGTCTCTTTTAATTACTTTGCAAATCAAGCCAAAGACTTAAAATTTTTCATACATCTTGATCTATAATTTTGTCTCAATTATTTCAAATTTAAATAACATGTTTCTTTCAGTTAGTATCATCATTTCAATCACTTCATTTTCTATTTTTTAATTATTTTATTAAAATGTTTCTATGTTCCAGTGCAACATATTAAAGGTAGGCTGTTCTGGCTGAAACCAGGTAGGAGCATTTGAATTCATCTAGCTACTGCTTCATGATATCCACCAGACTTTTAATTGTGATGTCAAGGCATATAAGAAGACTCTAATACTCTGTGTATGAAAGGCACACAGAGGCAACAACTACATGTATTGCAACTAACTCTGTAAACAACCTGGAGACGGGAAGAACAAATTTTTTTTTTTAAATATTTTACTTATTTGACAGAGAGAAATCACAACTAGGCAGAGAGGCAGGCAGAGAGAGAGGAGGAAGCAGGCTCCCCGCGGAGCAGAGAGCCCGATGTGGGGCTCGATCCCAGGACCCTGAGATCATGACCTGAGCTGAAGGCAGAGGCTTTAACCCACTGAGCCACCCAGGCGCCCCAAGAACAAATTTTCTACAGCTACTTGTACAGAGAAGGACACATTGAAAAGGGTAGGAGGCATAGAGAAGCAGCAGGGATCCAAAAATCCTGGCATGACTAAGTACAGACAGGAATGACATCACTAATCAAGAGGGAAATGTAAATCAAAATCATAGTGAGATACCACCTCACACCCATCAGAATGTCCAATATAAAAAAAGGCAAGAAATAAGCATTGGTGAGGATATGGAGAAAACGTATCCCTTGTGCTCTATTGGTGGGAATATAAATTAGTGCCATCACTGCGGAAAACAGTATGAAGTTTTCTCAAAAAATTAAAAATAGGAATACCATATGACCAGGCATTCCACAGTTGGATATATATCCAAAGGAAACCAAAATATTAATTTGAAAAGTTATATGCATCCCTGTGTTTATTGCAACATTGTTTATAATAGTCAAGAGATGGGAGCAACCGGGGCGCCTGGGTGGCTCAGCGGGTTAAAGCCTCTGCCTTCGGCTCAGGTCATGATCCCAGGGTCCTGGGATCGAGCCCCGCATCGGGCTCTCTGCTTGGCTGGGAGCCTGCTTCCTCCTCTCTCTCTCTCTGCCTGCCTCTCTGCCTACTTGTAATCTCTATCTGTCAAATAAATAAATCTTTAAAAAAAAAAAAAAAAAAAAAAAAAAAAAAAAAAAAGAGATGGGAGCAACCTAAGGGTCAACTGATGGATGAATAAAGAAGATGTAGGATATGGATGGATGGATACTATTCAGTCTTATAAAAAGAATGAGATCTTACCATCTGCAACAATATGGATGGACTGAGAGTATATTATGCCAATTGAAATAAGTCAGATATAGAAAGAAAGATATCATAGGGTTTCACTTGTAAATAGAATCTAAAAAGCAAATAGATGAACAAACAAAACAGAAACAGACTCATAGATATAAAGAACAAACTGGTAGTTGCCAAAGGGGAAGGAGCTAGGGAATGGATAAAACAGGTTAAGGGGATTAAGAGGTACATACTTCCAGTTATAAAATAAATAATTCACAGGAATGAAAAGTACAGCACAGGTCTTGTATTTGATAATACTGTAATAACATTGTATGGTGACAGATGGTGACTACACTTACCATGGTGAGCATTAAACAATGTATAGAATTTTCAAACTCTATGTTTTATACCTGAAACTAATATAATATTGTGTGGTAACTATACTTCAATAATGATAAAAATGAAACTTTGAAGGAAAATGACATGAATAGTGCATACATTTTAGAATATCATCCTGTGTTGTTAATTACATTGAAATTCAAATACATAAAACTAAAGATAGATATACTAATTTTGAAAAATATTCTTTCATTACAGTCCCTAGTAAGTTGTCCATAAATTGTTGGCAGAAGCAATAGAATACATAGCCATACCACCAAAGTTCTAGTAGAGATCTTAAGACTAATTAATTTTGTAGTTTCGAGTACCTTTTTATTTTTAAAGATTTTATTTATTTATTCAACAGACAGAGATCACAAGTAGGCAGAGAGACAGGCAGAAAGAGAAGGGGTGAGGGAAGCAGGCTCCCTGCTGAGCAGAGAGCCCGATGTGGGGCTCGATCCCAGGACCCTGGAATCATGACCCGAGCCGAAGGCAGAGGCTTTAACCCACTGAGCCACCCAGGTGCCCCTCAAGTACCTTTTTATCTTATGTCTCTTTTTAATATTTAGATGGAAAGAAATTGTTATTTGGATTTGCAAATCTAAATTGTTTATGTGAATTCTTTGATGTCTTTCTTCATTACTTCATCTCCTCTGCAAGTTGAGCAGAATTTATTTTTGTTCTTATTTTCCAAGACCCTCTTACTGTGGCTCTTGACCCAAACTTCCTTCTTTGGAACCCACTACCAAACATCTCAACCTAAATCATTTGATATTATATCCCATCAGCTTCACTTCCTATTTTGAAGAAAATATACTTAATGAGGAAAATTTTAACACTACTGCAATAGGGGCATCTCAGTGGCTCAGTAGGTTAAACTTCCAACTCTTGGTTTCCACTCAGGTCATAATCTCAGGGTCCTGCAAGAGACTCTGAGCTTAGCACGGAGTCTGCTTGAGATTCTTTTCCCTTTCTCTCTCCCTTCTCCTGTGTTCTGTCCCCCAACTTGCACACTCTCTCTCTTAAATAAATAAATAAATAATCTTTAAGAAAAACAAAAACAAAAACACTGCAACATAAGCAATAGCATCATAGGTTATTTCCATTTTATATAGGAAAGAACATATTTTGAGAATGTGCAGTCCTGGTTCCAATTCTGGCTATACCTCTCAATAGTTATTTAGCCTCAAAAAAAGTGTCTGTGATGAGCACTGTCTGATATACTCAACTAATGAATCATTGAACATTGAACAACCAATGAAACGTTGAACATTATGTAATGATGTACTATAACTTGGCTAACTGAATTTAAATTAAAGAAGGTCTCTAAACTTCTCTCCACTTTTAAGATCTTTTTCACAAACCATTAGCCTCCTGAGACCATGCATTATATTGGGTTTGTTAAATTAATGCCATAGCTCTCTCCTTCCAACACATATACAAATATCACCATACACCACACTTGTGTATAGATATTTTATTTGGGAAGGAGTAGATTGAGGAACTGGGGAGAATGACAAAAGAAGGAGGTTCATTGAGGAGTTGGTTACTGCTATGTACAATTGAGGTTCAGTAAATTCCAAGAGATTCTAAAAACCTACAGACTATGTTTTTCAGAATTATTTATTCCAGGTAGAACTTTTATCTACTAGCTCCCAAGCCCCACTAGTCAAAGGTCACTCCATAAAATAACCCTACATTTCCAGATTGCATCTGTATGCATGTGAGGTATCCACATGCTGAAATATAAGTAGCTGTCAGATTCCATCATCTAGACCTTTGTTGACATTAAAATTACTAGTGTTAATTTGAGCCCAGTAGCTGTTGGGTAAGGCACAAGAATCTAGTATTACAGGGAATTTCTAGAAACTAGTACAGATTTAGGCACTTAATAGCCTTAATACAGTATTAATGATGAATGATTAAGAAGCAGGTACTAATAATACCTACAATATAGTTATTGTAAGGTTAATTAAGAATGTAAGTATCAGCTTTAAAATACCCTAGAAGTATGCAGGTTTGTTGAGTTTGGATACCCAAGGGTGCAACTGAAGTTATTTTTTCTACTTTGTAACTGGATTAAAAAAAAAAAAAATTCAAGGGCGCCTGGGTGGCTCAGTGGGTTAAAGCCTCTGCTTTCGGCTCAGGTCATGATCTCAGGGTTCTGGGATCAAGACCCGCATCGGGCTCTCTGCTCTGCGGACAACCTGCTTCCTCCTCTCTCTCTCTGCCTGCCTCTCTGCCTCCTTGTGATCTCTGTCTGTCAAATAAATAAATAAAATCTTAAAAAAAAAAAAATTCAAGCCCTATTCTACTTGATGACCAACCCCCCCTAATTTAACCATTAGTTTTGGTGCAGGGTCAGTAGACCTGAGGCCATACTCTCCCCTGCCAGAGTCCATGGAGTGTATAGTTCTGAAGATGTAAAGGATACTTGTTCAATTTAATATTTATACTTACTGTTGTTGTAGTTCACCCTCATCATATCCTTGAGTCTCTCAATAGCTTCTTTCTCTTACCTAAAGTCTGAAAGTTTGTTGGATCTATTGGAAAGTGTGTGTGTGTGTGTGTGTGTGTGTGTGTTTCCCCATGATATTCCGGGATGCAAAGAATGTGGAAAGATCAGCTCCACTCCAACTTTTTTTCAGCATCCCAGTCAGGTATCCTGTTACACTGCAGAATCTCATTCCACTTCTGCAAAGCCCCTGGAGTCTACTTTTACTCTTTCTCTAACCTCTTTTCATCTCTCCTTAGAAAGAGTATCCTCACTGATTCTGGATTTGAGAATGGAAAATTTGTGGGGCAGATGGGGGTCACTGCTTCTACAAGTATAGTTTTTCTAGGAAAAATTGTAATTTCAATGGATAAAGGAATTGCAGGAACCCAAAGTATGAAAACTCATCAGTTATTGCTTTGCAACTTTATCCCAGTATACCTGATTACATATTATTACTTATATATTCAATACTGAATGAAAAGTATGACATATGTAAAAGTTTGTAAGACTGTTTACTGAACAACTGAAAGATTATCTTGTGACATAGAACACCTGTTCACAAGTATTTTGAAACAGAGGGATGTAATGTAATTATAACTGGCTTATAGTCTCATTAATTTCTATCAATATATACACATGGGCAACTCTTCTCAAAATACGTTTGCTGTCATGTAGGTAAGATTATAAATTAGTAGAAGGTTTCCATAACATATTTTTTTAAATATTTTATTTATCTGACAGAGAGAAATCACAACTAGGCAGGCAGAGAGAGAGGAGGAAGCAGGCTCCCCGCGGAGCAGAGAGCCTGATGTGGGGCTCGATCCCAGGACCCTGGGACCATGACCCGAGCCGAAGGCAGAGGCTTCAACCCACTGAGCCACCCAGGCGCCCCTCCATAACATTTTTGATAGTTGTAGTAGGCTGAAACTATTCTAACTTACACATTAGCTCATAATATAAGACATGTGGGGAATGTTAATATTATCTTCATTATAATAGATCTGTCCAATATAACTCTTAATGCCACTTTTTAAAGTTATTTTAAATTCTTGAGCTAAAAATGCTGAAAGAATCTTACAATAAAGTTTTAACAGTACTATTTGTGGTGATAGTGGTACAATAACTTTTATTCCCTTCATGCTTTTCTGCAATTTCTATTATTTGTCTTTTTCTCTTTTTTGCATTGAACATTTGTTACTTTTAGTTTTTACTTTGGGCTTTTCACCTCTTTCTCCTTGTATCTGGCTCCTTTCTATTTCTATTTCCCACTTGCCACAACTTGAATTAGTGTTTGTGCCATCCACCTGCCTGAAATGCTATTGTCTGCAGTCTGCAGCCCACATTGCCCTCTCATGGCTTATGTTTTAAAAGACAATGTCTATGCTCATAACATTAAATATGCTGATGAGTCCTGGTACTCAGTGGGTTGACAATCCCCTGCCAACATCAATTGGCAGGCGCAATGCTCTCCATCCTCTCAAATGGCTCTGCTTGCCTCCCCATGCCGACAGAAACTGTCATTTTCACCAAGCCCCCATTGTTGCAAATTAGCTGTTGCTGGCAAAAGTTCATGGTCTGTTTCCAGGCATTAATTTATGATCTGTGCATCTATTTTCTCCATTCAGACCAGCATAGTACAGAAGCTCTTCTAAGTTTGAATCATTACTTATCTAGGCAACTTGATTGAAAAAACAAATCTATGTTGGTTTTTAGCAACTTCTGCTATCTTGCAGTTATTGTCACAATAAAAAGTATTTCTTGGTTTCTTTTCCTAAGTACACCCATTTTATTCATTGCATTAACTGGCTTTATACACAGAAAGGAGACACTTTTTATGTATCTGGATTTATCTTAACAGTCATACTGAGTAACTCATGAAAGCATTATTAAGACAAACAGTGGGGATGAAATCAAGGGATCAACATTTCTTCTATCTCACCTATTATCTTGTTAATCATTTGGAGACCTGAAAAAGAAAACTAAACTATTGTAATGGAAAAGAACTAACTGAATCTAATAGCAATGCTTTTCACTCTAGTGACTGTTTTCTTTTTTTAAAACTCCTTAGGAAATACCTTAAAATATTACTACTTGCTGAAGTAGTTAGTTTAAGGCAACATTTATTTATCATACTATGAAAATAATGAGATAAACATATAAGCTTTTCCACCTTATATCCCTAGTCCCTCTCAGAGTCCCTGTGGGCACAGAGCAGATGTTCAATAAACACTGTGTTGATGCAAACTCTCGGAAGATACAACTACTCAACAAAGAAACACAATCAGAATTTATCATTCCGAATCATCAACTCAACAATTCTTATAAAAAGAAAGATTTCACTGAACTTTTGAGGACAGAATAGTTTTTAATGTTAAAAAAAATGGAATCTCGGTGAATATTCAGTTTCTCTTTGTCTTTCTCTCTTTCAAACACACACATGCATGTACATATTCATGCACACACATACCCTGAAATTCTAGATAAATATTTAGATTTTCTTTTTCATGCACTCACTTACTTATTAAGCAGGTATGTATTGAACCAGGTAGCATCCTAAGGACTTTGCATATAGACATGTGCGAGTTGGACAAGCCCCTGCCCTCAAAGAGCTTACATGTTGATCAACAGCTTTAAAATGACCTTAGCATTGAGATGGGAAATAAAAAGATCACATTGAAAGTCACAGGATGGTTGAAAGCCTTCCACGTCGTTAATACTGTTTCGTCTTAGGCCAGTGGAGATTGCTAGTACACAATATTTTAACTGTCACAAATTGTGCTCTGGAATTAGGTTACCCCACATATCTCTAAATCATTTAATCTATGGTATTCAAATTAAGTGTGAGAATGAGATTACTTATGAATAGCTGAATGCTGTTTATGCATGTTACACAAAGCAAGAAAATATAGTCTCCATTAATAAAACAGCTTGGCCTTTCCCCTGGCTGGCAGTACAGAGGCCACATGATGCCCAGAGTTACTGTAAGAGACGTGAACCAGCAGGTGTTTGTCAGAGCTCTGGCAACCTTCCTCAAAAAGGCTGGGTAGCTGGAAGTCCCTGAATGGGTAGACACTGTCAAACTGGCTTACAATGAGAACCAGTTCTACAAAGGAGCTGCTTCCACAACATGGCACCTGTACCACCAAGGTGGCACTGGGGTCAGCTCCTTGACCAAAATCTATGGGGGATGTCGGAAATAAGGTCATTCTAGCAATTTCAGCAGAGGTTCCAGGAGTGTGGCCTGCATGGCCCTCCAAGCTCTACAGGGTTGAAAATGACAAGAAAGGATGGATATGGGGGTGGCAAACTGACATCTGAGGGACAGAGATCTAAACAAAATCACTGGAGAGGTGGCAAATGCCAACAAGAAGCATTAGAAAAAAATGCTGGGTTAATAAATCACCTCACTTGTAAAATAGATAGATGATAGATAGATACATGTAGATGATAAATGATAGATGATGGTGATAGATAAGATAAAATTGCTTGATAAAGGCAAAAATTAGTGTATTTTTCAGGTTGGCAAATATTATCTAAATAATGGAATGATGAATTTACAAGCAGGATAGATCTGTAATTCTATTCTCTCTGCCTCATATGTATTCAAACAAATGTTTTAAATAAACACCTGTCCAACATGTAGTTACTTTGTAAGAGCCATGATTTTCCCCTAAAGTTCTTTAGCAAATTTCTTTTAATACAAAATCTGCCTTGTGGCTTTGCATAATAATCAAAGCAAACAAAAATATTATTCTTTAGGCATATGCCAAGTGATGAGAAACAGCTTCCTCTACTCCCAAGCTAGGATAAAAATACTCACCTTTTTGCAGGTGTAAACTAGCATTGCCAACTTTAAATGAAGCTCATTTGAAATTTGGGATATATAAAAACCATTAGTATAATAGAGCAATTAACACTACTCTCAGGGAAGATGAATAAATCGCTGATAGAAGACTTTGTAAATGCTGTTACTAAGCACAGAGTAATAGAATATATATTAGATAAACATATCAATCTATATGAGTGTATGGATGACTGGAAAAACATACACATGTACACACACACACAAATGCCATATATGCCGTTTGGCAGAGTTCTGCTAATTCTCATTTGATGATACATGGATAAGTGGAAAAAAAATCTGTTATAGTTTATTTCTTTTTGTGAATGGTTAAAGTAACCCACCTTTTGAAAATCAGTTTATACTTTGGCCTTATATGTCCGGCCCAATCACAATGTAAACCTTTTTTGCTCAACGTTCTGACTAAATGGTATAGGCAAATTGAGATGGTGGAGTATGCACCAATGGTTCTTACAGGGTGATGATGTTGTTTATAGGAAGAGCAAAAAATATGTCTCTATCAGAAGGTCTATGAATGAGACAACAGACTCCAGTTCCCAGTTCTTGCTTTGAGGTTCTGCCTCTATACAGGAAACACCTAGCAGTGGAAGAAATACATATATACCTAGTTTTTCTAATATAAAAATCTAGAGGGAATGTTCTATTTAATAGACACCTTCTTAGAATAGAAAAATAAGAACCAGCCTCTCACTTGCTACATTGGGCTTCTCTCTATAACAGACTATGACAAAAGTAAAAAGGAGATTAAAAGGCTGAGGGTTTGAACAGTCTTCTGGAGATCAATGTAGGGACATGAAGTAGCTCTCTCCAAATAAAAGAAAAGAAAACACTTTCAAAAAACAGTAAAAATAATTAAAGGATCTCTCCTCATAAAGATGATTAACAGAGAGAAAAGAAACAATAATAGTATGAGAATTGAATTCACTCACTGGAATTCATGAATATTACAAAGATACCTTTTAAATGCACAATACCCAGGAAAGATCAACCTGGATGAAGCAACAGACTCCGTGGTGACTAGCTGAATATTGACACCCATTATAATGTGCACATTAAAATAAAAGAGAGTTTATTTTTTATCCCATAATAGTAAAATTATTCATTCTCTTTACATATCTTTAAGAATCACAAGAAGAACAAAAATCATCTTGTAACCCAAAAGACTAGTCCTTTTTGTTAAATTTATTTATCTATTTTAGAAAGGGAGGAAGTGGGGGAAGGACATAGGGAGAGACTCTTAAGCAGATTCCCCATTGAGTGAGGAATCTGTCAAGTGGCTCTATCCCATGACCCTGAGATCATGACCTGAGCCAAAACCAAGAGTTAGACACTCAAACAACTGAGCCACCCAGGTGCCATGAACTAGTTATTTTTTAAACTATCCCTATTTATAAAATGTCTGTATTACTGATTTTTAAAAAATTTATATAGAGATTTTGTTGTATTTTCTTAGTGTAGCATGGTCACTGTTGACAACAAAGGTATTGTGCCTACTCAGAATCCTTAGAAAAGGACAAGTTTTGCCAGATGTATGTCCCTAGCTGTTGTGCTGCAGCATAGGGAAAAATTGATTGATTATATTGGTAAAATGAAACTGAGATAAATCCCTGTTTCTATTGGCAAAGGGAAGGGAGATCAGAACTCTAATGAAGAGAGTCAAAAAATGGAATGTCCTCAAGAGAAGGGTTCAGACTTGGTTCCTAAGAGGAGTAAGGAGAAAGCTGACAATGAACAAGAACCTACCATTGTCACATCTGTTACTGGTTATTTCCCTTTTCTCAACTTGGCATGATTTCCTCTTTCTATCTGTGCCAATAGAGAGATTCTGTTGTTTTACCTATCTACCATTCCCTCTTCTGTTTAGTATTATCATCTGATTTTCCTTTAGGGAAACACTGTTCTGTATTCACAGGCTCTGTGGCTTAGATGGGATTGAACTCAAAGCCAATTCCAGGGGTAAACACATGACCAAAGGGTCAATCACAGTCCCTGGGATTAGTTTAGGAATAGGTCATCAACCAATAACACAGAAGTTGGTTCTAAGACTCACCTGGAACCAGTGAGTATTAGGCTTTGTCTTCTGCTGAGGTCTTTAATTTAGTATTGTGTAAGTCAGGAGCTTTGAAAACAATATGGGGAGGGAGCTCTTCAGAAGAAAGCCTATGAAGACAAATCAGAACCAAGATATAATGTATGTAAAAACCCCACAAATTCCTGGTGATGCTGTTTGAGAATCTTAATCCAGCTATTCTGGAAGTTAATCCTAAATATTTCAGTGCTAGGAGCCATATACTCCTGTTTTGCTTAAGATAGACTGAGTTGTATTTCTATTACTTGTAATCCAATAATTATGTTAATATGCCATAGAACTGATACGAATAAAGTAAGGTTAAAATATAGAAATTTGTCCCTAGATAAGCAAAAAAACAAATCCAAATAAAAATATCAAAGGCACTGGATGATAACAAAAAGCAAGGATATTTAGGAGAGAAATCAACACTTGGATAAAGGGAAGGCAGAGGGAGAATTTCTTAATTTTGCAGTTTTTAGTCTGAAGGATTCCAGTTTATGCCATATAGGGCAGCTAACTCTCTGATACAAAGCCCACAGTCTTTCAGATGTCAGGCAATCACAACTGTTGGAAAATGAGGGGGGAAAAATCCCAGAAAAATTGTAGCCACAGATAGGGGACCTTAAATTCTGGGTAGAAAGTACACTCACATTTCTGACTGGCTCTTGAACCATGCATTTGTGGGGTAGACTTCAAGCAATCTGGGGCAAAAGTGAAAGCAACAAAATGAGATTTGAGCTTCCATCCAAGACAGAGTTTGCAATTTGACTCCAACCAAATTAATTGATTGCTAAAAGAGCTACAAAAATCAATACTATTTAGGGGAATAAAATAGAATGTAGAATTTTCACAGAATAATATTCACAATGTCTGGGGATAGTATGAAGTTTGAACTTCAATGGAAATTAATGTTGAAATACAAGATTGTTGAAATCATACAGAGAAATTTTAAAGCATTTGTTATAGCTATGTTCATGATTAGAGAAAAATTTGCTTTTAATGATTAGAGAAATTAGAAAAATTAGTAAACAATATAAAGTGTAAAAGTTAACTCAAAGAAACTGCTATGAGGGAGTAGGAATAGTATTCCATAAAATAAATGAGGGATTTGAGAAAATTAGGGGTAGGAAATTCAATATCTCTTATGCAGTCTGGGAAACCTATCTCCTTATTTCCACAAAATTTAATTATGATCAGTATTTTCAGGTGATTAGTTTACATTTAGTGAATTCTTCATTTAATACATAGTGAGCCCAGCAATCATTGAATACTGTTTTCGGTAAACAAATTGTAATTTCTTTATTACCAGGATAAACTTTACAAAGAAATAAAAGGATAAAATTTGCTTAAGACAACACTTGTCATTTTAATTTTAGTTGTTTTTATATTTTAAGTTGATTTAAATCTATTTTGGTGTTAAGTAGAAGATAAATAACTACATACTTTAAAATACCATTAAAGAGGAAAAGGAGCAAGATGGTGGTGGAGTAGAAGACTGAAATATCATTAGGTCCCAGTTCAGCTAGATAGTTATCAAACCATCCTGAACACCTAAAAACTCAACAGGAGATAGAAGAGATGAAGAGCAGCAATTCTAGGAGCAGAAAATTGACCGCTTTCTTGAAGGTAGGATGTGTGGAGAAGTGAACCCAAAGCAACAGGAAGATAGACCATGGGGGGGAAGGGCTGGCTCCCAGCATGTGGTGGAACAGTGGAGCACAAGATCAAAACTTTTAGAAGTCTGCTCTACTGAGGGACATCACTCCAGAGGCTAAGCAGGGGAGGAACCCTCGCTGGGATACTGTGGTCCCAAGACCCATGCATCACAGAAAGACCAGGGGTATCTGAGTATGGCAGAGCTGCCAGGTATCAGAGCAGGGAAGCAGGCTACAGAGATGGAGCTGAGGAGTGAGCTCTCAGCTACGGGTTACCTTAAACCATGATCCAAGTCACAGTCAGTCCACTGCTCTTCGAGCAGAGACTCCAGAAGTGGCAGATCCAGAGATACCCTCTCCTTCCTCCTTCAGGAAGTGTGGCATAGGAGCACATGACAGGAATCTGCTGGGTTTGGAGACTCCAAATGGGGCTGTGTGCAAGAGGTAGAAATACTTGGTCACAGGCAGGGTGAACATGGAGAGTGGACAGAGACCACGGAGATGGAAGAGATTGACTGCTTTTCTCTGAGGCTTCACTGAGGAGAGGATCCCTGAGCTCTTGGCTCCTCTGGGCTGGAGATTGGGAGGCCACCTTTTTCACTCCCATCCTCCAAAGCTCTACAGAAAACATTCAGGGAACAAAAGCTCCTGAGAGTGAACCCAAGCAGATTACTTAGCCTGGGCCCTGGCAAGGGTGGTGCAATTCTGCCTTGGGCAAAGACATTTGAGAATTGCTGCAACAGGGCTTTCTCCCAGAAGATCAAGAAGAACATCCAGCCAAGATCAAGTTCACCAATAAAAGAGAACTGTGGAACACCAGAGCCAGGGGAAAGCAACGCATAGAATTAATGGCTTTTTCCCCATAACCCTTTAGTCTTCCAAAGTTAATTTTTTTAATTTTATTTTTTTCTTATTCTATTCTTATTTTTTTCTTATTCTATTTTTTAACTCCTCTTTCCTTCTTTAACATTTTAAACTATTTTATCTTAACAATACATTTTAAAAATATTTTAAAATTTTCATTGTTATAGCTATATTTTATCCCTTCATTGTATTTCACCTACTTTTTACATATGCATAGGGTTTTATTTTCTTTAAAATCGTGGGAAACAATTTCTTCTAATAGATAAAAATATACCCAAATCTAGCATATGTCTTTGTTCTAGTCTCCAGCCAGATCACATTCTCTCCTCTTTTTTTAAAATTTTCCAACCAACTTATCAATTCCTTTTTTAGAATCTTTTTAAATTTTTATTTTTACAGTCATATTCCATCCCTTCATCATGTTTACCTTATTTTTGTACACATATAAGATAATCAATGACACAGGACATCTGAATGAATTAAAAAAAAACAAGACCCATCGATATACTGTCTATAAGAAACTCATTTTAGACACAAAGACACCTCCAGATTGAAAGTGAGGGGGTGGAAAACAATTTACCATGCTAATGGGCATTGAAAGAAAGCTGAGATGGCAATCCATATATCAGATAAATTAGATTTTAAGCCAAAGATTATAACAAGAGATGAGGAAGAACACTATATCATATGTAAAGGGTCTGTCCAACAAGAAGGTCTAACAATTTTAAATATCTATGCCCCTAATGGGTACAGCCAATTATATAAACCAATTAATAATAAAATCAAAGAAACACATTGCCAATAATACAATAATAGAGGGAACATTAAACACCCCCTCACTGAAATGGACAGATCATCCAAGCAAAAGATCAATAAGAAAATAAAAAGACTTTAAATGACACAGTAGACCAGATGGACATCACAGATATATTCAGAGCATTCCATCTCAAAGTAACAGAATACACATTCTTCGCAGGTGCACATTGGACCATTCTCCAGAATAGATCAAATCCTGGGTTACAAATCAGGTCTCAACCGGTACCAAAAGATAGGGATCATTCCCTGCATATTTTCAGACCACAATGCTGTGAAGCTGCAACACAATCACAAGAGGAGTTGGAAAGAACTCAAATATATGGATGCTAAAGAGCATCCTACTAAAGAATGAATGGGTCAACCAGGAAATTAAAGAAGAATTTAAAAATTCATGGAAACAAATGAAAAGAAAAACACAACTGTTCAAAATTTTTGAGACACAGCAAAGGTGGTCCCGAGAGGAAAATGTATAGCAATACAAGCCTTTCTCAAGAACCAAGAAAGGTCTCAAGTACACAACCTAACCCTCCACCTAAAGGAGGTGGAGAAAACAGCAAATAAAGCCTAAACCCAGAAGGAGAAGAGAAATAATAAGGATCAGAGCAGAAATCATTGAAATAGAAACCAAGAAGAGTAGAACAAATCAAACAAATAAGGAGCTGGTTCTTTGAAGGAATTAATAAGATTGATAAGCCCCTGCCAGAATTAACAAAAAGAAAAGAGAAAGTATCAAATAAATAAAATCAAGAATGAAAGAGGAGAGATCACAACCAAAACCAAAGAAATACAAACAATTATAAGAACATATTATGAGCAACTATATGACAGCAAATTTGACAATCTGGAAGAAATGCATGAATTCCTAGAGACATATAAACTACCACAACTGAACAAGGAAGAAAGAGAAAATCTGAACAGACCCATAACCAAAAGATTGAACCAGTCATCAAAAATCTCCGAAAAAACAAGGACCTGAGGCCAGACAGCTTCCCAGAGAATTCTACCAAACATTTAAAGAAGAATTAATACCAATTCTCATGAAATTGTTCAAAAAATAGAAATGGAAGGAAAACTTCCAAACTCATTTTAAGAGGCCAGCATTACCTTGATCCCCAAACCAGGCAAAGACCCCATCAAAAAGGAGAATTACAGGCCAGTATCCTTAGTGGACATGGATGCAAAAATTCTCACCAAAATACTAGTCAACAAGATCCAAAAGTACATTAAAAGGATTATTCAGCATGACAAAGTGGGATTTATTCCTGGGCTGCAAGATTGGTTCAACACCCACAATTCAATCAATGTGATACAATACATTAATAAAAGAAAGAACAAGAACGATATGACACTCTCAATAGATGCTGAAAAAGCATTTGACAAAGTACAGCTTCCTTTCATGATCAAAACTCTTCAGTGTGTAGGGACAG
The DNA here is from genome assembly GCF_922984935.1 of Meles meles. Classification (NCBI taxonomy): domain Eukaryota; kingdom Metazoa; phylum Chordata; class Mammalia; order Carnivora; family Mustelidae; genus Meles; species Meles meles. Next base: position 75,196,494 of record NC_060067.1, read on the forward strand.
AGGGCATGTACCTCAATATAATCAAAGCCATCAAGGAAAAATCCACAGCAAATATCATTCTCAATGGGCAAAAACTGAGAGCTTTTCTGATAATGTCAGGAACATGGCCGTGAGGTCCCCTATCACCACTGCTATTAAACGTAGTACTAGAAGTCCTAGCCTCAGCAATAAGACAACAAAAGGAAATTAAAGGCATCCAAATCGGCAAAGAAGTCAAACTATCACTCTTCGTGGATGACATGATACTATATGTGACAACCCAAAAGACTCCACTCCAAAACTGCTAGAACTTGTACAGGAATTCAGTAAAGTGTCAGGATATAAAATCAATACACAGAAATCAGTTGCATTTCTCTACACCAACAAGACAGAAGAAAGAGAAATTAAGGAGTCAATCCCATTTACAATTGCACCCAAAACTATAAGATACCTAGGAATAAACCTAACCAAAGAGGCTAAGAATCTATACTCAGAAAGCTATAAAGTACTCATGAACAAAATTGAGGAAGACACAAAGAAATGGAAAAATGTTCCATGCTCCTGGATTGGAAGAACAAATACTGTGAAAATGTCTATGCTCCTGGATTGGAAGAACAAATACTGTGAAAATGTCTATTCTACCTAAAGCAATCTACACATGTAATGCAATCCCTATCAAAATACCATCCATCTTTTTCAAAGAAATGGAACAAATAATCCTAAAATTTATATGGAACCAGAAAAGACCTCGAGTAGCCAAAGGAATATTGAAAAAGAAAGCCAAAATTGGTGGCATCACAATTCCGGACTTCAAGCTCTATGACAAAGCTGTCATCATCAAGACAGCATGGTACTGGCACAAAAACAGACACATAGATCAATGGAACAGAATAGAGAGCCCAGAAATAGTCCCTCAACTCTATGGTCAACTAATCTTTGACAAAGCAGGAAAGAACTTCCAATGGAAAAAAGACAGCCTCTTCAACAAATGGTGTTGGGAAAATTGGACAGGCACACGCAGAAAAATGATATTGGACCATTTCCTTACACCACACATGAAAATAGACTCAAAATGGATGAAGGACCTCAATGTGAGAAAGGAATCCATCCAAATCCTTGAGAAGAACACAGGCAGCAACCTCTTTGACCTCAGCTGCAGCAACGTCTTCCTAGGAACATTGCCAAAGGCAAGGGAAGCAAGGGCAAAATGAACTATCAGGACTTCATCAATATCAAAAGCTTTTGCACAGCAAAGGAAACAGTTAACAAAACCAAAAGACAGCAGACAGAATGGAAAAGATATTTGCAAATGACATATCAGATAAAGGGCTAGTGTCCAAAATCAATAAAGAACTTCTCAAACTCAACACCCAAAGAACAAATAACCCAATCAAGAAATGGGCAGAAGACATCAACAGACATTTCTGCATAGAAGACATCCAAAAGGCCAACAGACACATGAAAAAGTGTTCTACATCACTCGGCATCAGGGAAATACAAATCAAAACCACAATGAGATATCACCTCACACCAGTCAGAATGGCTAAAATTAACAAGTCAGGAAATGACAAATGCTGGCGAGGATGCAGAGAAAGGGGAATCCTCCTCCACTGTTGGTGGGAATGCAAGCTGATGCATCCACTCTGGAAAACAGCATGGAGGTTCCTCAAAATGTTGAAAATAGAACTACCCTATGACCCAGCAATTGCACTACTGGGTATTTACCCTAAAGATACAGATGTAGTGATCCGAAGAGGCACGTGCACCCGAATGTTTATAGCAGCAATGTCTACAATAGCCAAACTATGGAAAGAACCTAGATGTCCATCAACAGATGAATGGCTAAAGAGGATGTGGTATATATACACAATGGAATACTATGCAGTCATCAAAAGAAATGAAACTAGAGGATACTAGAGGGTATCATGCTTAGTGAAATAAGTCAATCGGAGAAAGACAACTCTCATATGATCTCCCTGGTATGAGGACGTGGAGATGCAACATGGGGAAGTTAGGGGGGTAGGAGAAGAATAAATGAAACAAGACGGGATTGGGAGGGAAACAAACTGTAAGTGACTCTTAATCTCACAAAACAAACTGAGAGTTGCTGGGGGGAGGAGGGTTGGGAGAGGGGGAGTGTGGTTATGGACATTGGGGAAGGTATGTGCTATGGTGAGTGCTGTGAAGTGTGTAAACCTGGCGATTCACAGACCTGTACCCCTGGGGATAAAAATACATTATGTGTTTATAAAAAAATAAAAAATAAATAAAAATTTAAAAAAAGTTTGTAAAAGAAAAAAAAAAACTCTTCAGTGTATAGGGACAGAGGGCATGTACCTCAATATAATCAAAGCCATCTATGAAAAACCCACAGCAAATATCATTCTCAATGGGCAAAAACTGAGAGTTTTTCTGCTAATGTCAGGAACATGGCAGGGATGCCCACTATCACCACTGCTATTCAACGTAGTACTAGAAGTCCTAGCCTCAACAATCAGACAACAAAAAGAAATAAATGGAATCCAAATTGGCAAAGAAGAAGTCAAACTCTCACTCTTCGCAGATGATATGATACTTTATGTGGAAAACCCAAAGACTCTACTCCAAAACTGCTAGAACTCATACAGGAATTCATTAAAGTGTCAGGATATAAAATCAATGCAAAGAAATCACTTGCATTTATATACAGCATCGGCAAGACAGAAGAAAGAAATTAAGGAGTCAATCCCATTTATTTTTTTTTTCCATTTTATTTATTTTTTCAGCGTAACAGTATTCATTCTTTTTGCACAACACCCAGTGCTCCATGCAAAACGTGCCCTCCCCATTACCCACCACCTGTTCCCCCAACCTCCCACCCCTGACCCTTCAAAACCCTCAGGTTGTTTTTCAGAGTCCATAGTCTCTAATGGTTCGCCTCCCCTCCCCAATGTCCATAGCCCGCTCCCCCTCTCCCAATCCCACCTCCCCCCAGCAACCCCCAGTTTGTATTGTGAGATTAAGAGTCATTTATGGTTTGTCTCCCTCCCAATCCCATCTTGTTTCATTTATTCTTCTCCTATCCCCCTACCCCCCCATGTTGCTTCTCCATGTCCTCATATCAGGGAGATCATATGATAGTTGTCCTTCTCCGATTGACTTATTTCACTAAGCATGATACGCTCTAGTTCCATCCACGTCGTCGCAAATGGCAAGATTTCATTTCTTTTGATGGCTGCATAGTATTCCATTGTGTATATATACCACATCTTCTTTATCCATTCATCTGTTGATGGACATCTAGGTTCTTTCCATAGTCTGGCTATTGTAGACATTGCTGCTATAAACATTCGGGTACACGTGCCCCTTCGGATCACTATGTTTGTATCTTTAGGGTAAATACCCAGTAGTGCAATTGCTGGGTCATAGGGTAGTTCTATTTTCAACATTTTGAGGAACCTCCATGCTGTTTTCCAGAGTGGTTGGACCAGCTTGCATTCCCACCAACAGTGGAGGAGGGTTCCCCTTTCTCCACATCCTCGCCAGCATCTGTCATTTCCTGACTTGTTAATTTTAGCCATTCTGACTGGTGTGAGGTGATATCTCATTTTATAATTTGCTCCCAAAACCATAAGATACCTAGGAATAAACCTAAACAAAGAGGCAAAGAATCTGTACTCAGAAAACTATAAAGTACTCATGAAAGAAATTGAGGAAGACACAAAGAAATGAAAAAATGTTCCATGCTCATGGATTGGAAGAACAAATATTGTGCAAATGTCTATGCTACCTAAAGCAATCTACATGTTTAATGCAATTCTTATCAAAATACCGTTCAAATTTTTTTTTCAAAGAAATGTAACAGATAATCCTAAAATTTATATGGAACCAGAAAAGACCCTGAATAGCCAGAGGAATGTTGAAAAAGAAAACCATAGTTGGTGGCAACACAATTCCAGATTTTAAGCTCTATTACAAAACTGCAATCATCAAGACAATATGGTACTGGCACAAAAACAGACACATAGATCAATGGAATAGAATAGAGAGCCCAGAAATAGACCCTCAACTCTATGGTAAACTAATCTTCAACAAAGAAGGAAAGAATGTCCAATGGAAAAAAGACAGTCTCTTCAACAAATGGTATTAGGAAAATTGGACAGCCACGTGCAGTAGAATGAAACTGGACCATTTCCCTATACCACACACAAAAATAGACTCTAAATGGATGGACGACCTCAATGTGAGACAGGAATCTGTCAAAAACCTTGAGAAGAACACAGGCAGCAACATGTTCAACCTCAGCTTCAGCAACTCCTTCCTAGAAACATTGCCAAAGTCAAGGGAAATAGGACAAAAATGAACTATTGGGTCTTCATCAAGATCAAAAGCTTTTGCATAGCAAAGGAGACAGTCAACACAACCAAAAGACAGCTGACAGAATGGGAGAAGATATTTGCAAATGACATATCAGATAAAGGGATAGTATCCAAAATCTATAAAGAACTTCTCAAACTCAACACCCAAAGAACAAACAATCCAATCAAGAAATGGGCAGAAGACATGAACAGACATTTCTGCAAAGAAGACATCCAAAAGGCCAACAGACACATGAAAAAGTGTCTCGGCATCAGGGAAATACAAATCAAAACCACAATGAGATATCACCTCACACCAGTCAGAATGGTTAAAATTAACAAGTCAGGAAATGACAGATGCTGGTGAGGATGTGGATAAAGGGGAACCCTCCTACACTGTTGGTGGGAATGCAAGCTGGTGCAACCACTCTGGAAAACAGCATGGAGGTTCCTCAAAAAGTTGAAAATAGAACTACCCTATGACCCAACAATCGCACTACCAGATATTTACCCTAAGGTTACAAATGTAATGATCCAAAGGGGCACGTGCACCCGAATGTTTATAGAAGCAATGTCCACAATAGCTAAACTATGGAAAGAACCTAGATGTCCATCAACAGATGAATGGCTAAAGAAGATGTGATATATATGTGATATATATATATATATATATATATCACATATATATATCACTATATATATATATATAGTAATACTATGCAGCCATCAAAAGAAATGAAATCTTGCCATTTGCAATGACATGGGTGGATAGAGGGTGTTAGGTTGAGTGAAATAATTCAGTCAGAGAAAAACAATTATCATATGATCTCTCTGATATGAGGAATTTGAGAAGCAGGTTGGGCGGTTGGGGGATGGGGAAGGAAAAAATGAAATAAGATGGGATTGGGAGGGACAGAAACCATAAGAAACTTAATTTCACAAAACAAACTGAGGGTGCTGGGGTGTGGCGGGGTAGGGAGTGGGTGGTTGTGTTTTGGACATGGGGAGGGTATGTGCTGTGGTGAGTGCTGTGAAATGTGTGAGCCTGATGATTCACAGACCTGTACCCCTGGGGCAAATAATACATTATATGTTAAAAAAAATAATTTTAAAAATACCATTAGAGAAACTAATTTTAAAATGTCCAAAACATGACAGAATAAAAATGGTAATGGAATTTCATTCTCCTGCAGCATAGAAAACACTTTTGAAATTTTCCGGAAAAAAAATAAATTTTATCAGTTTTATGGGAAAGACAAAGTACCATGGTTATAGAACACATAAGCATTAGAATCAAACAGATACACATTTAAGCTCCAGATCTATTATTTATTAGCTATGTGAACTCAGGCAAATTCCTTAGCTTTTTGAACTTCAGATAGCTCATTCCATAATGAAAATTTTGACATTACCGGTTTCTTTTTTCCTGTTCTAATGCTTATTAATTTCTCAGTTTATGTTTAGCTACATTAACTGATATCAGTGGTTATGTTTATTATTTTCTCTCATGATACAGGATAGACAATTATTTGGAAATACTTTATTGGCCAGTGATAAAAAATTTATTATTTTAAAAAGAGGTCAGTTTGAAGATAAACTAAGACAAACCTATTTTCTTTATCCCAGAGTATATAGCAAGCCACTTTCATTATGATGCTGTCAATAAACTGTTGTATTCCTTGTGAAGAGGAGTCCACTATATTTTTGCATTAGTAAGGAGGACGGCAATAGTGAATTCAGTTTCAACACAGGTATTTTCAAATATATATAGTTTTTGTCTAGGTTTCTAAGCTATGAAAAGGACACAGTTCAGTTTGGATTGTTCTTCGTAATATTAATCTTTTACACATTTCTTTTTGTCTTGAATATCTGCCTTTTTTAAAATCTACTGAATAAAAACAACTTGTAAATAATCCTGGTTCCACTTTCTTCTATAACATGGTCTTGGCTAATTCCCCAGGGATTCCCCCATGTGCCTCCACTTTGGAATGATTTACAATATTCTTCTTCCCTCTTTGCCAATAACTTCAGTGTGCTGTTATTCCTCCATCTGGTATGGTAAATAGAGAGTTGTTCTTTTCAAGAACATTCATGAATGGAAAAGCCAAATTTCTCATTCCTCCCCCACACCCAGAAATTTTAAAAAAGAATTAGTAGTCTACTGAAAATATATAAGCTGTTTGAGATTTTCAGAATTTTAACTGTAGTCTTGAAATGACATTCCTTCAATTATGTATGAATCATCATTTTTGTAGAAGGAAAAGGGAGACATGCAAAAGAATGTAGTACTTTCTCTGTGAAATGACCTAACAGCTCTGCAACTCCCCCAGTGAGTCAGTTTCTGCCTTAGAACTCTTCAAGAAAATAAAATAGATCATTTATCCCTGCCTTCAGATTGGATGATTGGCCCTTGAGATCTTCTGAGGTACCCTTGTGTAAATTAGAAGCATAGGTGGCAATGAAATTGTCTTAATCATTAAAAGGAAAGTGAAGATTGAAATTGACCCTGAAGAATGACTATCTCAATAGCTTGACTCTGTGCTCATAGGCTGGGTGAACTCTAGACAGAATGGTAGTAAATTTTTATATCACCATGACAAGGCAGTACTTAAAAAGAACATGAAAGCATGCAGCAGCAATTTTTAGAATATTTTTGTGTCCATAGGAAGTCCCCTGCCTGTTATAGATGAAACAGTTGAAAAATATGTGAATCATATGCGCATACATATGTGCATACATACATACACACTATATTAGCTGTATATGGATATATATTAACCACACACGGCATGATTGAGTTGTATGAGTCACCACTTTTTATGAACTGAAATTATTCAAGTGCATTTTCTGCTCAATGACAGTGCCAAAAATTATTAAAATAGAAATAAGAGCATTAACTCACAGAATGGAATGAAAGCTACAAATATAAGAATAATGATATAAGTATAGTAATAATTATAAAAGTATAATTATGAAAATATAATTATGAAAGTATAAATGTATAGAAAATGGCATTATAATTATAAAAGTATAATAAATAATTTTAATGAATTTAGAAATTGTTTTATTTTCCTCATAAAAACAACTCATGCTTATTACCAAAACATTCCAATGATACAGATTCATAACAGACAAAGTAAAAATCCCCAATAATCTTCTCTACCTAAAGTACATCACTGTTAATGATATGATTCATATCTTTCCTGACTTTTTTATTAGCACACAGTATATATATTATCATTTTTTTTTTAGACAAGGATGTCCACTCTTTTTTTTTTTTTAAATATTTTATTTATTTGACAGAGAGAAATCACAACTAGGCAGAGAGGCAGGCAGAGAGAGAGGAGGAAGCAGGCCCCCCGCGAAGCAGAGAGCCCGATGCGGGGCTCGATCCCAGAACCCCGGCATCATGACCTGAGCTGAAGGCAGAGGCTTTAACCCACTGAGCCATCCAGGTGCCCCTATATTATCATTTTAAAACCAAACGAAATCATGCTGTAAATAATGGTTCTCAAAATCTTTTAAGAAACAAAAGCTAAACATACACACATATATGCACATGCACACACACATAAATAACCATTTTTTAAATTAAACAGGTATTTATATACTGATGTACAACACACTATGTTTTCTTTATCAGTATGTGAATATCTTCTTAATTTTTCAACAGGTAGTATTGTGTTCTATTCTATGGCTAATATAGAAAGTATTTCACTAATAACAGTGACAACTTAAGCCTTGTATATTTTTATTTTGAGTTGCTGTATATTTAAAGAAGAGTATATCTGAAATTTTGGTATTGTCAAATTACTCCCCTAAAAAGACTGTATGACTTCAGAAATGTATAATGTGGTCTGCTTCTACATATTTTCCTAACATCAGTGCATTGGCCATTTTTCACTTTTACTAACTGGATAGGTGAGAAATAGCTAAACTATATCTTTTATAAATCTGTGTATATTTCTCATATTATTATGAAAACTGAGGATCTTTTAGGGTACCTGGGTGGCTCACTCGGTTAAGTGTCCAACTCTTGATTATGTCTCAGGTCATGATCTCACAGTTGTGAGATGGAGCCCCATGTCTGGCTCCATGCTCAGTGTGGAGTCTGCTTGAGATTCTCTCTCCCTCTCTCTACTCCTTCCCCCTCTCATGCTCTCTCTCTCAAATAAATAAAAAATCATTAAAAAAACTCCCTGGGAATCTTTTCATGCTTATTTAGTTATTATTTCTTCTATAAATTTATTTTTATCTATTTTTAATATGCATTTATTTAAAAAATATAACACAGATCATCTGATTTTCCACATAAAATTTGATCTGATAAACACAATGCTGTTTTTCACTGAAAGTGGATCATTAAAAACTTGTTATCAGTTAATTCAGTGAACATTCATTTGTTAAAAAACACTTATTAGGTACTGATCTTTCCTTAGAAAGGTATTAGGTGCTGAATATACAAATATAAATAACTCTAAATGGCAATTAGGTGAGCCTCTCTTGAAAAATTGATTTCTCACATTATTCAAGGAAAAGTAACTATTTAATTACTGAGTTGCCTAATAGAATCTAAGGAGAAATACAGTATTTAATTTTGACCTTTTACTGATGTCCTGTGGAAATCAAGGCTCAAACACTGTCTGCTGCCCTCTACCTTCATCAAAATGGATTTTTTTTTTAAAGATTTTATTCATTTCTCAGAGAGAGATCACAAGCAGGGGAAGCGACAAGCAGGGGAAAGGGCAAGCAGAGGGAGAAACGGACTCCCTGCTGAACAAGGAGACTGACACCACTTGATCCCAGGATGGTGGGATCATGACCTGACCTGAAGGCAGATGCTTATCTGACTGAGCCACTCAGGCATCCCCATGGAAATGTCCTACAACAGGACATTATGCACACAATAGGAGATCTGAGTGATGCCTATGCATGGCTGCAGGGAGCTATCTCTCCCCTTTTGTTGGTTGTATACTGGAAAGGTGTGAAGGTCCACAAGTTCAAAACAAAGTAGTTAAAGTCAAACCTCACCGGGAGATTGGAGTTCTTAGGAACAGCCAATGACAAGGAAGGAGAAATCAAGAACTCTAAGATTGAATATATGATTATTTATACAGGTTAACAGGTAGTAGTTTGCCATTCTAGAGATAAGCCTGGAAAATATTTATGATGGTCTCAAGTCAAGCTTATATGGGTGAACCTTACAGAAGATCAAGTAGATAGAAGTTGACATGTGACTCTGTTGGGCAGTTTTTAATATCTAGTTCTAAGTGCAATCTAGACATTAACCTACTGACAATTCCATTCTAAACATTTTTTTTTTCTCTTGCCTTCTAGTAGAAACAAGTTATCTTCCTATTGTCTTATCTATGGTTTTGGAGCAAAGTGATGGGAGTGGGAGTATGGTAAAAAAGGGAGCAAAAAGCCCAAGCCTGTTCTGTGGTATAAGTGAAGGGACACTGGGTGTGGTGCCTAAACAATGAATTTTGGAACACTGGAAAAAAATTAAATAAAACAAAATTTAAAAAAAAATGAAGTTTTAGGGGCGCCTGGGTGGCTCAGTGGGTTAAGCCGCTGCCTTCTGCTCAGGTCATGATCTCAGGGTCCTGGGATCGAGTCCCGCATCGGGCTCTCTGCTCGGCAGCGAGCCTGCTTCCCTCTCTCTCTCTCTGCCTGCCTCTCTGTCCGCTTGTGATATCTCTGTCAAATAATAAATAAAATCTTTAAAAAAAAATGAAGTTTTAATGCAACAAACAAAAAGTGAAGGGACCTGTCTCTGGCAGTATTACTAAAGGAATCCATAATCAAGTCTTGAACAGTTCTTCATAGTTACAAAAAGGAGAGTGATAAGTACTTTTGATTCTGAACCTGCTATCCAAGCACTGTTTCCCCATTGAGTTGAAGTCACTGCCACAACATGAACACCAGGACCTAGTGTTATGTTCATGGGCTTAATTATAAAAAAGACACCAAAACATCTGTGCTCTGACATTTTACATTATATTAATTTAAGATGACAGCTTCTTGGTGAAATATTTTGTTTTTTTTCTGTTTTACTTGCATGCTGTGCCTCATGGTGATTATTGTAGACATTATTTCACACAGGGTGGTCCACAGTCATTTAACACCTTATATCACATTGGGATCTCTGCATAAGGACTCATTAATTAGGTGGACAGAAGATAAATGCATCTGTAACAATGGCAAGGAGCCAAGGCTTACTCTTCCCAGGTGTTCAGAGAAGTTGCCAGAACCCAATCCATCTTCAGAGAATGACTAACATGGGTTCAAGAGAGGAAGACACTAACGTGAAAGAATGCTGTTTCAAATAATCATTTAAAATGAGATTTACTTATTTAGATGAAATTCTTTTAAATAAATCTCCCCCAAAAGCTACTAAGTAAAAATCTTGGAGTACTTCCAATTTGGGGCTGAGACAACTTCCTGGAGAGTCTAGTAAATGTTTTGAGGAATCCCATATTAAGGTCATTTTATTATATTTCAGGATTTAACAGCAATGAAGGTACTCATAAATATATACTAGAACTGGCATTCATTTGGAGAAAATTAGAGGGCCTTTTATGTCTAAGAAATGAAATCCTTTGAACAGAAATGTGTTCACTCACATGTTTCTCTTTACTGAGGTCTTTTATATATCTCAAGTGGTATAACTTTTTTTTTTTTTTAACTGTCAATGTGTGTGATGTTTTGAATCAATTTTTGTTTGAGGATCAGGACAACAAAGTTTAGTTCATGATGATTCATTTTCTATGAAGTTGTTGTTGTTGTTTCTAAATGTCTATCCAAAATAAGGCTTTACTTTACCATGATTATCGGGTAATTTGTATGGTAGCTGGTGATGGCCATGAAAAAAAAAGTAAAAAATGTTTGATTAGCAAGGTGGCTGATATGGTCTACAAAAATGAACTTTTGAAGATTCTGTAGATTTGTGTATATATTATAAATATATTCTAAGTCATAAACCTTACTGGAAAAATTTCTAGAACATCAGATTAAAAAGAACTATCAATTTCAAGCTATTGGGAACATTACATAATTGGAAGGACTAGGACAGCCATAGCAAAACATGCACAGACATTGGATAGATAGAGGGAGTAAAAATGTTTTGATTTTGAGGAATATATTCTTACTCTTTGCCTCACATTGGAGATATAAACTAATATGTTGCTATTTAAATGCTACTGGGATCAGACATAGTTCTTAAATGTTATAAATGAATCAAGCACTAACGAAAATATTATATTTGGAAAATACCTAACAGTGATGCCCAGGTGTGTATTCTGGGCATCATTCACTTCAAATTTTGATTACACAGTATTTGAAAGAGGGATGTGTGTTATTGTCAAGGGGTGTGTATTATTGTTAGCCTTTTTGTTCTGCCTTCACTATGCCTTGGTTAGCCACCGGAATGAAAACTAAAGGATTAGCAATTGCTTACCAAATCCCATGTCTTCCCATGGTATTTGAGAATAAAACTTCCCCAAATTTTATAGCTCACCAACTTCAGCACTTACTAATTATATTTTAGGCAAATATTTTTACCAGTGAAGAAGTGATACCAAAAAAAGTCATGAGATTTAAAACTTCCTTCATCCTTCTCCTGTTAAAAGTACAACTTTTGGGGGAAAAAAAATCGTATTTGTCTCTTAAAATATCTCTACTCTTTACTTTTGGAAAACAAGTTCCATTTTTTATGCTGCCAGTTTTATTCTTAAAACTGTATGAACTTGTATAATTTTTTGCTGTATTTGTACCATAAGAAATGCTCTGGATTACATTGCTTTTGGCTAATAAAAGAGACTAAAATCTAAGTAAGCTAAGAGATGTTCCTTAGATATTTTTCTCTTTCAGAGCTTATAGAAGTAGTAATGTAGGCTAAGGATTACAGAGAATTCTGGGGATCAATAGAAAGAAGAAATTCAAGCTTCAAGTAAGCAAGAATTGGATTTTGGATACAAAGGCACAATAGTTCTTTTACACTCTGTCATATATTTATTGAACTGATATTTGGTGAACTCACTAGGTATTAGGCAGTAAGCTCTCTAGTAATAAAACTAAGATTGTATCTTTATTGCTAATTGCTTAGATGAATGAAACATACAATAAATATGTAGTAAATTGCAAAGATTTTGCATTTGTTGATTGTAGCATTAAAAAAATTCTTTGTATAAATGTTTTAAAAATTGAATTGTTAGTCAAATATAAATCCATTGTTTGAGTCATTAACACTTAATTAACTTAATTAATTAACAATAACATTTATTACTATGATTTTCCTGAAGTCACTTGTCATTTTAAGGATCATTGTAAAGTACCTTCCTCTATATGTATCAAACCTCTTTCTTTGAGTATTTACCATTTTGATATGTACCTCAACCACAGTCCCTAATCACAAATCCAAACTACTGGAAATCATTTATCTTAGTATGGATGTCAGTTTATAAGTTAGTTGATGTAATTAATAAACCCCTCAAACTTCATGGCTCAGTTCAATGTAATACCTTCTCACTCTCACCACAGTCAAAAAACAGGTAATATTTTAAATCTTTCATCTCCAACTCTTCCTTTTGGTTTCCAAGGTCATTGTGGAAGTCACCTCCATCCAGGAAGGCAACAAGAGTAGAAAGCACAGAAATTTACTCTTCAGTGGTTTTTATGGACCAAGCCTAGAAAAGCATATATGTTTTCTGCCATAATTTTATTAACTAGAATTTTTTTCATGACTTTATCTAACTGCATGGTGGTTGGAAAATTTAGGCTGCCTGCGTGCCCAGAAGGAAAATAAAATAAAATGGGTTTTAGTGATTATATGGAAATGTTTACTCCATCATGAAGTCTTCTCCAAAGTTTTCCCAGGCCATTTCCAAGTGTCTTTATGCATGTTTAGAATCCTTTGCTCTCACTCTTTCTCTCTCTCTGTCACTATTCCTCCTTTTCTCTTTCTTGCTCCCTCCTCTGAACAATGACCATAGGCTCTTAATTGGGTTCTAAAACAGAATGATTATAATGTTAAAATTTGCTTATAGGAAATGTGCATTCTTTGTAGCCACAATGTCTGTTTTATAATAGTTAAAGTTGGTTTTTAGTAGTAGAAACAACACAATGACACTCAGATATGTGAAAAGAACTCTTTCTTTCTATGTCTCCAAATAAACAAACAAACAAACAAAAAAGGCTGCCAAAGAGGCACTTGCACCCAAAGACTAAGTAAAAGCAATTTAGAGCCCTAAGGGAAAGCTTATATATAGCAAGAGGGATGGGGTTAGCAAGGTTTCCATGGCTCCCTATAGATCAGCTAATTTGCATAATTTTTCAGGCTCTGGGGAATCAAGGCTCTCTCTAGTTTACTGGAACTTGGCCTGAGACAATTAGAACAGGTGTATGGTGGCTTCAGTGTGAGAGCCTGATAAGCGAAGTTGAGGTGTGGACTTAATTAGCAACTCATGAAGGAGAATTGGCTGGCCTCTACTCAGGGTTTCAAAACTAGGTTAGGAAAATAAAAGTATATTTAAGTGCCTTATAAAGTACTTGATAAAAATAAGTACTTGTTTTTTCTTCATTAAATAGAATAAAGTTAATATCCTAGAAAAATATTATTTAACATTATTTTTTAGTTCTTCTGCTTGGAATTAAAATTTAGCTTTGGTCATTCTGATATCAAGATGAATTTGAATAGTTATTACAATACCTTTTATTAGGAATCTATTAGAAGATGGTGTTATAAATGTCAATGTGTTTAATTTTCAGTAACCTTTTAAAACTCCAGAAGTTTTTGAAAATAGGGAATTTTTGGATCTGACCATAAGTTGATTCAAGTATTTTTTTGTATTATATTAGACAGTGGCTCCAGATTTTCACCTCCATCATCTGATGGAGGAAATATCACGTACAAAGTTATTATTCATATTAGTTATCATTCATTTTATGTTTAATCAATCCAAAAATATTCATACTAGGTCTCAACTTACCAAATATTTTGTTTTAGTGGTCATTAGCAGTGGAAACAGTCACTTTCTGGTCTCAACATCTGTTGAAAAGTAATGGACATGCAAGAGGAAAGCTAAGAGTTATTTTATCGTGCACTATGAGTCCTTGTTTTGACTATTTTTCATTCTTAATCACTTGGGATGATCTGCACAATTCCATCTGCAATACAGAACTGGCATGGTGCTCTTCTTGGAATCAATATGTATTCCTATTATATCTTCCTCATCTTGATAGCAAAGAGAAGAGACACCATTTTCATCTCTCCTAATGCCAGACACCTGCTTCAATTGTCTGGTCTGGTTCATACAATTTAGTCATTTCCAGGATTATTATAAACTTACATTGGGAATGATTCTGGCAAAAGACATGTTTTCGTTGAAATGCTTGCTTCTAGTTTCACCTTTGTACCATTTACCCTTCCATTGCTGCCAGCACCTTTCCCTTTGGCTTTCATCCATTTTGTTGTTGTTGTTCTTGTTAATTTTCACTACTGAGTTACCTATGAAAGAATACTCTAAAGATTTCCTTGGTTCACATACAATAGTCTCTCTTCTGGTGATGATGAAGTTCATCTGAAAAGATGTTGGTTTAGATTATGCCCAAGAAAACCTTGATTTTACCCAGCAATTTACAGAAATCATGGTAGACTGGTTAGTAATAACTAGGTACTGATATAGTGCTTTAATGTAAATGCCTTCCTTATACATCAATTTATTCGACCTTTACAAAACCCTACAAACTAAGGAAGTCAGTATAGTTATTCCTGTTGATAGATCAGGACTCAGGTTGAAAGAGGTTAACAGAGCTGCTGAAAGGTCACCATGCTTTTTCTAGCAATTATCAAAAAATCATGCATAATTCTTCATTATCTTAAGAAACCTGAAATAACTGTGCAAAATGATTTTAAATAATAATGTGATATTTTCCTATTAATGTCAGAAGAAATAGCTTAAATGGAATATTTACAATTTAAATTGGTTCTTAATATCCCTTATTCAAAAAATAAATGGAAATTCAATTTTTAAGATATTTACCTATGTCTTTGATTGATAGTAAGTAAATGTACATCCTTTTATTTACAGTAAATAAATTATAAAATGTAATTCTGAGTTCCTTCTCTATAAATCTAGTTTTGTATAATTCTTTGAAATTAAAAAGAGAACGTAAAGTTATATACATGATACTATTTATGGTAACACATATCACCTGTCAATGTGTGTAATTATTACTACATTTTCAGTTCTACATTTTTATGATGCCATAATTTATTTGTATAACTGATACAGTATTCTGTTTGAACAATCCTGTTCTCTATACAACTATAATCACATAAAGCCAAGAATTTGTAAGCATATAATTTAATAGACTCTCTAGGATAAAAACGAATACGAAGGTTAAATTTTCATTTTTAGTAAACACTTGAAAAAGAGGAATAACTTTAGCAATTTTAAAAATAAAATTTTCTTGGTCATCTTTTTCACAGAAATTAACCTTTTTTTTTCAATAAAATCTGGGTAGTAAAATGTGTGTAGAGCATTGTTCTTTGAGCAAATTCATTTCACAAATATGTATTCACTACACCATGTGACAGTACTTGCTTAGATCCTCAACGCTCTGTTAAACCATGACTTCAATAAATAAGGTTAGAGACAATGATGGATCAATAAAATATTTGTGACAGTAACATTCAAAGAAAAGCCAGTAACCTTGAGATTTTTACAAAATTGTTTCTTTCAAACATTATTTATATGTTTATATAAATATAAAAGACTATTAAAGGTTCTTGAAAATCTGGCTTCTTAGCATCTTTAAGTTTGCTATGATCTTCACTGAAAGCTCTGCCTCCTTCCCTAAACATGAAATTTCAGCCCAATATAAGTGTCCTACCTTATGACACACCACCTCAGTGTGGAAAGATCTCCCTTATCCAACTTACTACATTTTTTCCAGTCTGTGATAAAAACAGGAGACAATTAACATTCCCAAACGGAATAGCCTTTACTTTTAAGGATGCCGTTGGCTCAAGCTGCCATAACAAAGTTTCATAGACCAGATGGCTGAAACAACAGAAATTTATTTTCTTACAGTTCTGGAGGTTAAAATTCAATATCAAAGCATCAGAAGGGTGAGTTTCTTCTGAGGCTCTTTTCTTGGCTTCTAGATTTCCATCTTCTCCTTGTGTCTTCACCAAACTTTCTTTGTATATATCTCTGTACAAATTACTTCTTCTTGTAAGGCATCATTTGTATTGTATGAGAGCCCTCCCTGATGACCTATTTTAATTTAATTACTTATTTTAAATCCTTATAAGCAAACACAGTCACATTCTGAAGGACTAGGGGGCAGAGTTTCCACATAAAAACTTTAAGGGAACACAATTCAACCCATAAATGATGTTAATATCTACCAACAAAGAGATACACCAAGGATCCTTCCAGGGAATTTAAAACATCATTTCTTATCTTTACAAATCTAAGAAACTCATTTATTTTTTCCCACTCCATTTGAAGACATTAAGCATGATCACCATGGAATTCTATATATTAGAGTGATCATATTTTGTATTGATTATACATTGGTACATATAGAATTCTTTGACAGGCATTTATCTATTTTACACTGTACATTGTATAAGCCAGGAGAATTCACAGTTACTTTGAGAAATAAATCCTGCATGTTTAGAAAAGCCTGTGTCTCTCTAAATCTGAGTATTGGAAGGCTGATTCTCTCTCATTTCCTTGGCAGAATCAAATAATAAATATTTTAAACTTCCTGACACTTAAAACCATGTGTGTTCATATGCATGTGTGTTTGCACACTTTTTGACAAAGATTTTTCTTCTATAAAGAATTCAGCTAGTCTGCTTTTCATTCCAGTTGGTCTCATTAAAATGGCAGAGTTAGGCTCCTTAACCACTTCCCTGAATAGAGTAACAATTTTCTGCTTGACTTTATTTAGAAATTTACAATTTTCTAAATAAGGCTTTTATTATTGTGGTAGCTTGTGAAGTATTCATCTTGCTTAAATATTTTCTTATTCAATTTTCTCAATTTTTTCACACTAGGCAATTATTCACATACTGAATATATCTCTCCAGATGTTTACAAATGGAAATATTTATATCTTATTATGTTTTGAAATAAATAAGAAAATATCTTTGATCTTTTAAACTCCCATCAGGGCGTAAGGGCTTAGCCTGCTGAAATAATTATTTCAAGTCCTTTCTTTTTTTTTTTTTTCTTTTTGCATTCCAGATTTCCAAAAATTAACTCCTAACAGTGAGCAAAGTTATTTAAGATGTTTAATCATTCCCGTTATTAGCCACGACACAGTTACACAAAGGTGAAAACAATAAACTTTCAAGTGTGCTAAGAGTATAATATAAACAAAGAGTATAATATAAACAAATATAAACTAAGAGCACAATATAAATAAACATTTGTTGCTTGTTTGGTTTGTGTTTTATCACTATCTTATTTTTAGATTAGTAAAGTGAAACAGATGCAAATTTATCAGAGGGACACCAGATCTAGAATCATATAAATTATTTTCTGGTAAATCTCTGAACACATATATCATCAGTAGGAGTTAAATCCAAATTAAAACTTCCCCAAAGCACCTCTAGTCTCCAGAAAATATCCATAATTTTAAATTACCACTCTGCATTTTTTATTAGATTAGCGATCATCAATAAATTGATCATGAAAAGCTATGGCACTGTAAAGGACCATCAGGGTTCACAATGTATTTCCTGCATCTTGCCTCTTCAGCAGAGTTCCGAGATCTATAAGAAAGCTCCGAAGAAAAATATCCCTGTAGATTGTCCTTTCTACTTCTATCAGATGACATTTTTACATTCCCTAGAATATCACTCAGTTCTGGGAGCAACGCTGGCATCCTTTGGCTTCTGTAATAGTTCTTATTTCTGTAATTATTATGGGAAATTTATTATTAGAAGTTTACAAATTTCTCATCAGCTCCTTTGATTGTCTATGTACTATATCGCTCTATCTTAGCTCTGTGCTATATTGATCTTAAACATCTTTTTTTTTTTATAGGTTTACTATGTTAGACTTCTTGATACAGAAATGTTGTCTATTAGAAATGAGAGTTTTAAAGGTCGGGAAGGATTCTAATAAGCTATACTTATGAGATGCTAAAGTACAGGATTCTTATACTGGGACAATGAAATTAAGGCGATGGGACTTGTATAAAAATTTCAATTTGACAAAATTTGTTTCATCTTCATTTCCTTTTATGGTCAAAGGAACTGCATCTTAGATCATTGAAATGACATATTTATGGCCCTATAGATACTGGGGAAGAGCTGAGATGTGGGGCAATGTCTTCTGGCTATTTTTAATACCAGAAAATTAAAGCTTTTCTGAGAGAGGTAGAGGTATGGTGAATGGTGTTAATGAAGAGTTATTATCTACTACATTGTCTTAGAAATTCAGTCTCAAAAACATTAACAGTAGTAACAATGATAAGAGCTTAACATGTTTAGAGTAAGGTATTACTTCTTAATCTCTCTTGTGTAGGATTCAAACTGATGATATGAGAATAAGCTTAGGCCAGTTTTCACAAATAATGGCTTCCTGTCCGAGTTTGAAAGACAGTATTCCAAGGATAGTATTAAATTACCAGCATGGCTCAGTGCATTGTTCAATTTTCAATTCATTGTCAAATGAAATTGGTATAGTGTCAAAAACCATCAAAACCCTAACACAACAATTTCTCCCTGGAGAAACATACTATAACTATTACAAGGCACTTTTAAGGTTTATTGATTTGGAGATAGGAAGCACAGCTAGATGGGAGAGATGAAAGAGATGAAGTACATTTTTCAGACAAGCATAATAAACATGCGCCCAAGTCAGGAATCATAAATATGGAAACAGAGCATCACTTAATTGTCATTTGTTCTGCTTTCACAGCTGTATTTGCATCAGATTATAAATATCCAAAAGGCAAAGACACTGCTTTTCAGGATGTTACTATCAATCTAATAATTGCTTTATCTCTGGTAGAAAAATAAGGATGATACTTACAAAATCTAGGGCTTCTCCAGATAAAGAACCATGAGAGAGCTAAAGGACTCTGCCTAATATCATGATCTTAATTTAAGTTCAGCAGAATTTAGAAAGTTGACCAGCCAACTTCCCATATTTGCTTTATCCCAATTTAGTATCTTCCTGCAATTCAGGAAATTTACAACACATTTCCAGGTAAAGGTGCCTATTGGTTTGATTTTTCTTAGGGTAGAATTATCAATATGATTATTCTTGTTTACAGTACTAAAAATAGTGCTATTTGGGGTAAAGTGTATTCTTAAATAATTTCTAGTTAAGAATATGGTTATCTCTTCCATGCAGTTTAAACAGTGTCGTTTCAACATTAGTTGATCAAACTTGAATTCTACATTAAAACTGGCAAGTGAAACAATGACTTAAAATAAAGCCTGCCTTAATAGATGCATAACCAGTTTCTAATTCAAGAACATCCATAGTATATTTTTTGCTCTTTTAATATTAAGGATGCTATTTTCTTGGGGCACCTGGGTGGCTGAGTGTATTAAAGCTTCTGCTTTCAGTTCAGGTAATGAACACAGGGTCCTGGGATCAAGCCCTGCATCGGGCTCTCTGCTCTGCAAAGAGCCTGCTTCCTCCTCTCTTTCTCTCTCTACCTACTTGAGATCTCTGCCTGTCAAATACATAAATAAAATCTTAAAAAAAAAAGGATGCTATTTTCTTTATAAAAACTCTTAACAGATTATATATATATACACTGATAATAATGCAGTGACTCTACTTTGTTATTTTACATATTTGTAAATTCAAATAAAAATAACATTATAAGACTATCAAATATGAAAAATATCTGTGTCTAGTAAACTAAGGTAAATAATCTTCGAGGGTCTTCAATAAACATTTAAATTTTGTGAATGCAGCCATAATTATTTGTTCATAAAAGTAAGATTTAAGACTCATTGAAAATTTAAGATCTTCAAAGGAGATTGTGACATTCATGTATTATTACTACAACATTAGAGGCATTTCTATCCAATTCAGGAATAAGTAGATGATCCTGAATATAACTGTATTATCTATATTTTTCTAAATATTATAGTTTATGTAAGAAGACTTAAAACAAAAGAAAACATTAAATGATGAAGAACTTGACTTTACATAAAGCATAGCTTTCTACATAATATATAAATGATAATTGGTTAGATTTGGAAAAAAATTTAGCGCAACAGGTAGGTATAAGAAAAATCCTAATATGAAAATAAAGAGTTTTCTTATACTGCAAAGATTAGTCATAAATATATAATGGAAAAAAACCTTCATTCACAATATATAGTCACAAAGTAGTTGGAATAAACTTAGGAATAAAAGAATTGGTCATATGTGAAGAAAGCAATAAAGCTATCAAATACAAAACTATATAAAATGGAAAAAGAAAACGAGAGGTTTAGCACATTAAGAAGAGAAAGTCTGAATATTTGCAATGTAAGTTCTTGAACAATTATGCAATTACGACCCTAATCTTTAATTTTGTTTTAAATTTTTGAAAAGTTATCTTAATTTATTTTTTAAAAAATCAAGATGAAAATGAAACAAAAAGGCTAGGAACAAGACAAGGATGTCCACTCTCACCACTATTATTTGACATAGTACTAGGCTCCTCCTAGACGCCACCAAAAAATTGCTAGAAGTAATAAATTCAGTAAAGTAACAGGGTACAAAATTAAAACCTGAAAATCACTAGCATTTCTATACACTAATAATGAAGTAGCACAAAGAGAAACTTTTAAAAAGTACCATTTACAATTGCACCAAAAAGAATAAAGTACCTAGGAACAAACTTACAAGGGAGAAAGAGTCTGTTTCTCTTGTCATTCTAAAAATGACAAAAAAAAATTGCTGAAAGAAATGAAGATAGTACAAACAGATGAAAAGATATTCCATGCTCACAGATTGGAGGAATTAATATTGTTAAAATGTCAATATTGTCCAAAGCAATCTACACATTCAGTGCAATCTCTATCAAAATACCAATAGCATTTCTCATGGATGTAGAATAAATAATACTAAAATCTGTATGAAACCACAGAAGACTCAAAATGTCTAAGGCAATATTGAAAAAGAACAATGGAGACATCACAATACCAGATCTTAAGATATACTACATATCTGTATTAATCAAAACAGTATGCTACTAGACAACAGACACATAGATCAGTGAAACCAGAAATGAATCCACAATTATATGGTCAATTAATATATAACAAAGGAGACAACAATACATAATGGACAAAAGATAGTCTCTTCAATAAATGGAAAATGGAAAGTTACATGTAAAAAAGATGAGACTCAACACTTTCTAACACTATACACAAAAATAAACTAAAAATGGATTAAATATCTAAATGTAAGACCTGAAACCATAAAACTCCTAAAAGAACAGATAGGCAGTAATCTCTTGGACATTGCCTTTAGCAATATACTTATGAATATATCTCCTTAGGCAAGGGAACCAAAAGCAAAAATAAAATATCAGGACCACACCAAAATAAAAAGCTTTTGCACACCAAAGGAAATCATCAACAAAACAGAAAGTCAACCTACTGAATGGGAGATGATTTTTGCAAACGATATACCCAATAAGGAATTAATATCCAGAATATATAAAGAATCTATACAACTCAATACTAAAAGAAAAATCTGACTAAAAAATGGGCAGAGGACTGAATAGACATTTTTTTCAAAGAAGAATACAGATGGCCAACAGGTACACGAAAAGATGTAAACATCAGTA
This sequence comes from Meles meles, assembly GCF_922984935.1. NCBI lineage: Eukaryota > Metazoa > Chordata > Mammalia > Carnivora > Mustelidae > Meles > Meles meles. The sequence goes on from NC_060067.1 coordinate 75,218,639, forward strand.
ATTATCAGGAAAATTCAAGTCAAATCCATAATGAGATAATACCTTATACTAGTTAGAACAGTTAAAATCATAAAGACAAGAAATAATAAGCGTTTGTATGGATTTAGAGAAGGAGAAACCCTTGTGCATTGTTAGTGGGAATGCAAATTGCTACAGCCAATGTGGAAAGCAGGAGGTTCCTCAAAACATTAAAATTAGGAATACCATATGATCCAGTAATTACATTAATGAAATGAAAACCCTAATTTGAAATGATATAGGCACCCTCATGTTTATTGCAACATTATTTACAATAACCACAATAGGGAAGCAACCTAAGTGTTCAACAGTCAACAAATGCGTAAGGAAAATATGTATGTATATATGTAATGGAATATTACACAGACATAGAAAAATGAGATCATGTCATTTGAGACAACATAAGACAATCTGGATGGGTCTAGAGGGTATAAGTTAGAGTGATAAGGACAAATACCATGTGATTCCACTCATAAGGGGAATCTTAATAAATAAATAAATAAATAAATAAATAAACAAAAAGCAGAATCGGACTATAAATACAGAGAACAAACTGATGGTTTCCAGAGCAGATGGGGTTGGGGAATGGGAGGTGGGGCAATATGGGTGAAGGGAAGAGGGAGACAAGCTTCCATTTATGGAATGAACACATCACAGGAATAAAAGTCACTGCATAATAATACAGTCAACGGTATTATAACAGTAATGAAATGGAACATATGGTAGCTAAACTTGTGGTGAACACAGAATAATGTATATACTTGTCAAATTACTAAGTTATATACCTGAAACTAATGTACCATTGTTTGTCAACTATACTCAAAGAAAAGACCATAATCCCACAACACATTACGAAGACAGAATAAGCAGAAACTAATTTATGTTTTTGAAACTAATACTATTAGCACATATGATTAAGAAAGCAAAGTGTTAATTAGGAAATAAATAGTTAATAATTGATGTTAGCACTCTTTGGTTAGTCATTTAGTTTTATGTTTTTACTAAGGTATGTTAAAAGAAGTACACTGTATTTCCTCTAGGTCACTATTAAGTAATTTAAAATTATATGAAATTAGAAAATTGACTTTACTCTTGCATGAAAATATATAACATATTTAAGAATAAAACTAGCAAAAATAAGTAAAGCTTTATTAGGTAAAACAATAATAATGTACTAAAGAGCCTAAAAGAGCTAAGAGATGGGCAGACATGACAAAACCCTGAGTCAAAAGAGGAAAAATTCTGAACATGCAAATTCACCCATATAAATCCATATATTCAATGTACTTCTTAACAGTACCACAATAGGAATTTCTATAAAGATAATTATATTTGACAAAGAAAGTCAAGGTAAATATCCTAAACAGTTTTCAAAAAGTAAACAGTGAAGGAGAACTGGGTTACTGTGATATGATAGAAATTAAAAGAGCAAGTAATTGCAATAAACAAATAAGAGAAACCATAAAATAATCTTACAAATTGACTGGTCTTTTTCTGAAAATTACTTAATGAAAAAGGTAAAATTGCAAACCAGACCAGAAAAAAACAAACAAAAATGCCTGTAAGGTATTCAATAAATGTTCTTCTAACTATCAAACCATACGGAAAATTACAGATGTGTTGAAAATTATATTTAAATCCATTTATAGTTTAAATATACATAATATACTTTATATATTAAATATCTATTGAAGGCACTATTATATGTTGAAAGGTCTTCTACAAATCAACAAAAATAAAAAGTAAAAAAATCCCTACTTCCAGAATAAAATATGACATAGGTCAATATATTTATGTAAGTATGACCTAGTATAACAATTTAGGGTTAAAGAAAGCAACACTGAAATGCCAATTTTTTCATTCAGATATTAAAATATTATTCATGGGAAATAAATATGCTACTGCATTGCTAATATTAGAAATTGAAATAGTCCTTTTAGTGAACAATTTAGCAGTGCCTAATAAATTTAATTAGTTCAAATACATTGACCTAACAACTCTGTTTCTAGTTATCTTGTAAAATTTCCGTTTTGTACCTAACCATAAAAATGTGTGTGTATATATAGCATAATTTAAATTCTTGATATGTATGAAAATAATTGCAAAGAAACTATTTCATTCATCAGTATGTACTTAAATAAATCATAGTGTGTCCACACAATAGCAGAAGGCCAACAGAACAAGGATGATCTCTATGTACACTTAGATTAAACTCTAAAGTATATTGATAAGTAGAAAAATAAATTGAAGAACAATATATAAAACATATGTTCATTTATGTTAATTAAAACAAACTTAAAAAACACACTCTATGTATTTTATTTCATGAAACATATTAGGAAAGAATAAATCAAACTTTTAACTATGATGTCTCTGGAAACAGTGGTACCTGAGAAACATTAAGGAGAATGGTATTGGTAAAATCAAATGGCTAACTAACTATACTTACCTATTGTTTGAAATAAGAAGGCATTTAAGTACCAAATACAATTTTTATAAATCAAAAATTAGAAGTTTGATGGAAAAACTGTGATAAAATCATAAGACCTACAGCCAATTATGCATAAATGTGACAAAACTAAAGAAAGAGAACTTTCAGAGTACCTGGATCATCAGATAAAGCCTCCAACTCTTGGTTTCAGCTCTGGTCATGATCCCAGGGTTATGGGATCCACCCCCATGTCAGGCTCCAAGCTCAGCGAGAAGTCTGCTTGAGGTTCTTTCCCTCTGTTCCTCCCTTTATCCATGCTCATTCCCTCTCTCTCTCTGTCTCTCTTTCTCAAATAAATACATAAGTCTTTTTTAAAAAACAAGAGAGCTTTCTAAGTTTTATAAAAATTTTAGAAAATAACAAAGCAACAAAGGAAAATATTGATAGATGGAACAAAATTAAATTAACTAATTTTCTGTATTCAGTAACAAAAATTAAAAAGCAAATAATAAACTAAAAGTATGATTGAGCCAAATACATTAAAATAAGAGGTAACATTCTTTAAAGTAAGAATTTGTACAGAGAAAAAGACAATATGTCGTATCCAATTGGCAAGTAAATGAAAATCATAAAGAGAAAGATGATATGAAAAATATCAGCAGCCAAAAAGTTAGTCATATGAGAAATATGCAATTTTAAGAAATAGAACATATTTTATTTTATTTTATTTATTTTTAAAAAAGATTTTACTTATTTATTTAACAGACAGAGATCACAAGTAGGCTGAGAGGCAGGCTGAGAGAGAGGAAGGGAAGCAGGCTCCCTGCCGAGCAGAGAGCTTGATGTGGGGCTCCATCCCAGGACCCTGGGATCACGACCTGAGCCAAAGGCAGAGACTTTAACCCACTGAGCCACCCAGGCACCCCAAGAAATAGAACATATCTTAAAGAGGGAAAGAAAGGAATAGTCTCATTTACTCTATACCCCAACAAAAATTATATGGAAAGTTTGTGTCAAACAAACACCCTGGATTTATTCATATTGTTGCCTGGCAAGGGAAAACACTAAGAACAGAGTTGCAAACATCTGAAAAGGAGACTTTACAAAGTTTTGTCTTGTGTTGTGCTTTGTCACTGCTGTTACTGAGATAAGGCTAAGGTTGGAACTTGAGTGATTTGAGGAGATGGATTTTGGAAGAATGATGGGGCACAGATAGGATTTGGGTGAAACAAGTCAGACCAAAGTCACTTTCAAGTTGTTGGGCTTTTCAAACCAGTAGTTGTCTAGAGCATCTTGTGATCTTGCCTCTCCAGAGCCAGTTGTGACCTCAGTTTATTTTTGCAAGTTTATAGAATTTGTAAGTTTTTAGACTTAATTTCTTAGCACTGACAGGATGCTGTGGTACAGATTGTCTGTTGGGATTTCTCAGGAAAGTGGTTTTTCAGAACAGCTCTAGCAGATACCCTTTTGAAAATCCACCCGAATCCATGCATCCACCTGAGTTAACCTGGAGCTGTGGACAATCTCCCATACCTTCAAAGCATGCTACATGAAGCACCTGTCTTCATCTTCTCTACCTGAGCACATTCTAGCTCCCCATGTCCCCAGGACAAACCTCAGCCAAGGGTGGTGGGAGCACCACCCTTGTGTAATTAAAGTGTGTGTAATTAAAAAAAAGAGTGTGTAATTAAAGCCAATGCCTACCCTGTCTCAGGTCCTGGTCAGACTAGTTCGACTGTTACTTAAGATATAAACATAGCTGTGTGACCATTCTAGGTTCTCATCCTATCCTGTATAACCTCACAGCCTTTATCATTATTCTTTTAATTATATATGATTATTATAATTTGGTCTCCCTATTTTACTTAAGTGAATTAGTTCAATCTGTGTCTCAATTTTTAAAACTTCAAAATAAATTTAATAAGATATCTATATCAGAGAGTTATTACAAGAATTAAGTTAGTTTAAATAAAATGCCTTAATCTGTGTCTATCACCTACTACTACCAATTATTACAATAACTGTCAGTATTACTACAACCATTATTATAGTTATTGTGATTATTATCATTCGAGTTCCCTGTTTATTTATCTACATGATCATGACTTTCTAAAGCTATTGTTATCTTGTATTCCAAATGTATTACATGTCTTTTAAGAGTCAGGATTGAAACTTTTCCTCATATTTCTTTGAACACTCAACATACACCATACCTTGACAGATGCTCAGTAATATCTTCTTAAATAAGTATTTTGGCTCATTGTTTTGTAAAATAATAATTCCTCACAAAGATTGTTCACCTTCCTACATTGCCACACTAACTTATTCTTCATGGTTCTCTCTTATAAACTACCATTGCCAATGTCCCCAAATTTCCTACTCCCCTGCAAATATTTTTACATCATGATATATACTTAAATATAAGTTTATAAAAGAAAAAAATAAAGAAATATTCAAAATTACACATTAGAGACAACCTGACATGTAACAACTGGTATCATGCTCTTACTGGATTCTATATAAAAGTTTACTTGGCCACAGATATCTCTACAATTTAATCAGGTTAACTTTTGGGTACCATTGAGTTACCTTTTGTGTCATCTCTCTCTTTTCCATTACTCGGTAAAATATGCAGATCATCTTCCTTACTATCCACACCATTCATCATTTTTAACTAAAATTTCTGGCTGGTAGATGAAGAGACATGGGAAAAATGGTATTTTTTAAAAACTTTTCTTTATTGATTATTTTACTTTTCTTTTTGGGACCACATTTAAAAGTGCATTCGCCAAACTGTGGAAAGAACCAAGATGCCCTTCAATGGATGAATGGATAAGGAAGATGTGGTACATATACACAATGGAGTATTATGCCTCCATCAGAAAGGATGAATACCCAACTTTTGTAGCAACATGGACGGGACTGGAAGACATTGCTGAGCGAAATAAGTCAAGCAGAGAGAGTCAAGTATCATACGGTCTCACTTATTTGTGGAGCATAACAAATAACATGGAGGACATGGGGAGATGGAGAGGAGAGGGAGTTGAGGGAAACTGGAAGGGGAGATGAGCCATGAGAGACTATGGACTCTGAAAAACAACCAGAGGGTTTGAGGGGGCGGGGGGGGGGAGGTTGAGGAACCAGGTGGTGGGTAATAGGGAGAGCACGTACTGCATGGAGCACTGGGTGTGATGCCAAAACAATGAACACTGTTATGCTGTAAATAAACAAATAAAAAAAGTAATAATTACCCACCCAGTGGTTAAAAAAAAAAAAAAGTGCATTCCAATTTTGGTTTGCGAACTTGGTAAGTTTCTCAGTAAGTTTTTATATGTTGCTTCTTAACATACTTTTTAAAAGTCCCTACTGAGCAGTTAATTTCTAATGGAAAATCCGAAACCCTAATTGCAGATTTAAAAGGTAGTACAACCGTTGTATCTGTAAATAACTTTACTTAGCACCTTTTTGTCACTTAGAATATTATGCAATACTAATTGAGTGAGCTATTTTGGAAGTAATACCAAGTCCTAGTGTTTGCTTCTTAGTATTGAACTGAAATTACAGTTCTGTCCTAGACATTTTGCACTAGTCAAATCCATTCTTGTGTCTTTTTGTTAGTGTGCTCTGTACCACTGGTGAGTGCTCCTTGGTTTCCTTACCTGCTGCTACACAAAGTTCTTTTACATCCTGATGGCTATTGCCAAGGCTACAAAAAAGAAAAGCTGTATTTGTACGCAACACTAACCCTTTGACTGCTAATGTACGTTTCTGCTTGCTGTGTCTTGTTATGGCTGCTTTTTTGTGCTAATAAAGTATGTTTGGTGTTCTCCTTGTATATCTGCTGTTTTATACATTTGCAACAATTTCTCTTGTAAATGGAATGGTATGGGGTTTTTAAATAAGCATTACCTGACAACCTTCTATAGTTAATGCAGAATTACTGTATAGTCTAATACTGACTTACTCTCGGTAAGCTAACTCTAAATTTAATGCTACACATCTTTCCAATCGTCATCACATATACTGTGGAACAGTATCTCTAGTTACTGCAGTTACTGTACAGTTGAGGTTATAACACAAAGCGAACAGAGAAATACTGACTCACCTATTGCTTTCTCTGCTTATAAATGGAAGATTGAAACTATCAATGATGTGTTATAATAAATGGATATCTTTAGCCTTCCACTTCATCAGAAACAAGTTAAATGAAGTCTTGTGAACTGATAATATCACATCAGCGCCATTTATTGGTTTGGGAACCATTTTTATTAATCATAAATGCCCAAAATGCAGAACTTTAACCAAAGACTTGTCCATTTTTAAAGCAAAATGGGGGTTGAGGGGACTTAAAATTCCCGTTATTTCTAATAGAAGTCCCTGAAGAACATATACCAAAGTGTTCGAGAACGTCATCCAAACCTACTTTAAAGCATATGTGCAATCAAGTTGTTACGACCTAATTATATCGCATAATTGTTGGGTCCCTTTTCTTGAGCTTATAATGTATCTGGAAGATAATCTCTTGGGAAAAATAAGTCCTTACTGATGACTGGAGAAAGATTATATATGCAAGCAAGATCTTGTTTTAAAGAGGAAACTTGAAACTCCAAGAAAGCACTTGATGTTTTATATGCTTGTAGCAAATTGATGTTCTAATTGTAGTTTTATAGAAAATATTAATGCTTTTATGTATTTCAGAACTTTCATATGTTAAATGGAAATTGTTTTAAATGTGTAAATATTTGAGTTTTATGTAAACATGTATACACTGTGCTAAAAGTCACATGTTTCAGTTTGTGTGTAATATTAATATGCAACCTTTGGTTTAAAATTTTTTTCTCAAAAAATTAGTGGCTTACGTTTTAAAAAAGAAAAATCACTAGCATGATATTGCACCTTAGTCTATATTCACTGTGTCTTTTTCTGAATCCCATTGTAGCCTGTCAACTAAATATCTGTTTTCACGGTCTTTTTGAAGTGCGTTTTAATACAAACCAGGAAATTCTTTAGAAGTTTGGACACATCTTCATAGTAAAGTAATTAACAACGCAAAAAAAAAAAAAAAAAAAGTCCCTACTGAACTTTAGAAAGGAAAATGAAGGAAAGCCAACAATAGAAAAAAAAAATACAACAAACATCATAGTTTTTAAAGAAATGGAAAATTTAAACCATGTGGCTGAAGGACAATTACTTCTTTTCATTCTTTTTGCTCAAAGAGAGAAATGTCTAAAGTAGATTGAAGATATTTTACTGTGACCATAACAAATGCACCACTACCCACAAGTCTGTTACAGTACAGATGAAGAAGTCAGTTCAAAGTGACAGGGGGGAAAGGCGCCATTAAGATTTCCTAACTCTGCTGTCAAACTAACATCCTGCACACCTGATGAACTTGCATATTTGAGGAAAGATAGCAAGAACTTCTCAAAGGAAACAGGAAAACTTCTGATTGCAGGCAGGTGTAGCAACCATGCTATGAAAAATAGGTGAATTTTCAAGTACAGAGTTCTTACAGTTTAGGTCATCGTTACTTAAATCGTTCGTAATATTGTAAAAGCCCCCAAACTTACTCGGGTACTTGAAGGGAAAGACTTTTCTTCTAATTATCTTACTGATTCTTTTGGCTTTACTTTGAAAATCGGATGAATTTTGAGCTTTAAAATTAAGTAAAAAAGTAGACTATGGTTTTCCCCTTTTTAAGAATTCTAAAAAAAGGGCTTTATTTTAAGTTGAGGAATTGTTCATAGTATCTAATTACATATAAACCATATTGAATAATGTACAAATAGGAATATTTATTTGATTAATGAGGGAAATCAATATTTTGGAATTTTTTGTGCTTATACCTAGATATTTCTACAGTTTTAGGCACATTGGCATCAAATGCCTTTTGAGTTATCCATATCAATGAAATTTTACATGTTTATATTGGGCCTGATGTTAATGACAATTATTTCTTGTTTCTAATGTATTTATGCTTTTTAACTATATGAGGGGAACTGAAACCTGTATTATTTGAGATAGCTTTGAAATGCACACAGGTTTGAACTTCAAGTAGCTGGAGTTCATGCTAAAAATTTCCTCCCCAAATCAATATTTCAAAAACAAGAACAGCTTCTCTAAATATTTACTGTTTGTTTGAATGTCAAATATAGTAGACTTTCTGTCAACACCTTTTTAGTCAGATGCCTACAAAAATTTACTCTGGTTTCAGATTATTCATATTAGATATCTCATTTCATATTTCTACCACCTTATATGTTTAAAAACACTTGGATTTTTTTCCTGATGGGAAATAATTAAAAAAATAAAACAGTAAATAGTTTGAAAAGCTTATTTGAAGAGTTTAACAAGAGACCAAAAAAAAAAAAAAAAAATACAAAGCAGCAAAGCACTGTAGGAAAAATACAAATGTCTAATAAATATACAAAAAATTAAAAAAAAAAACCCAAAAACCCATATAACTTTTTTCTAAATGTTCTCTATAGCTTAGAGATAATTTTCAGTTGAAGTCATCTCTCCCTGAATAACATGCCTAATTATGGGGGCACCTGGGTGGTTCAGTGGGTTAAAGCCTCTGCCTTCGGCTCAGGTCATGATCTCAGGGTCCTGGGATCCAGTCCCGCATTGGGCTTTCTGCTCAGCGGGGAGCCTGCTTCCCTTCCTCTCTCTCCGCCTGCCTCTCTGCCTGCTTGTGATCTCTGTCTGTCAAAGGAATCAATAAAATCTTTAAAAACAAAACAAAAAAACAAAAAACAAAAAAAATGCCTAGTTATGTCAATAAAAAGTACAATAAATGAATGGTTGTGTTATGTAGCTTACTCTTGTCAACTGACTCTCACTCTCAAAAGAGAGAGCTAAATAGCATGAGTTTAAAAAGAAAGGCTGTTCTCATACAACATTGCATTATGACTCTTTTTACATGGTTTTTATGTTATCGTAAAGATAAAAAACATAAAGATAAAAACAACCCCTGATTAAATATTTGAATTTGAAGCTCAAATCTAATGTAATGGCTAAATAGATTTCACAATGGTGTATGAGTATGTGTGTGTTACTGAATTATTGTAATTCAGTGGAAACATCTTTATCTTTAAATTAACGAATACATTACTGATTATATCCAAGTCCATGGAGACAGTCATGGGCACAGATCAGCTGTTTTTGTTGTTGTTGTTTTTGTTTGTTTTGCTTAATCAAGGTGATCACATCGATAATAAGTTTTGTATAATCTCGGACGCCTGGGTAGCTCAGTCCTTAAGCATCTGCCTTCAGCTCAGGTCATGATCCCAAGGTCCTGGGATTGAGCCTCGCATCAGGCTCCTTGCTCAGTGGGGAGTGTGCTTCTCCCTCTTCCTCCGCTGCTTCCCCTGCTTGTTCCTTCTCTCATGCTCTCTTCTTCTCTCTGTCAAGTAAATAAATAAAATCTTAAAAAAAAAAATTGTGTAATCTGAATTGACTGAATATGGTTGATTTTGGAGGTGGAAGTTGGATTAATCTAGCATATATTAACATAAATCCAGGCACGGAATAAAAATATCCAGTCTAATGAAATCATCATCTTACTTTCAGTACTTTTGTTTTTACTTTTTCAAATCCCAGTGTAATGGTTAGGAATGTTCCAGCTAAACATGTTCCAGCTAAATGTCTCAGTATCTACAATTTTTAAATTGAGATACAAAGTATCTACCTCATAATTGTGATTATTAGATTTAAACGATTTAGCCCACCTCTTAACACATAGTTAAAAATAATACTCAATATAAGTTATTAACATTTTTACAATAGCTTCTTATTGTGATTATAATGGCTTTCAAAACTCTCTCAAATAATTTTAGGAACAGTATTTTATAAGAATTTATAATTCTGAAAGAAGAGTATTAATATGTATACATTCTATACCCAAATAATGCCAAGCATGTTTTCGGCACATTATAGATATTTAATACACATTTGTGTAAATGAATAATAGTCCCAAAATTGCTTTATGTCAACTAGAATTTAGTACTAGAATTAGAAAGATTTACATTCTCAGGAAGAGCTCACATTAGCATGGATTTGGTCATGGTGACTCTAGGAACAAGTACCAACATTTAACAAAAAGAAGCTATTTTTATTAAATGTACTGAGTAACCACTGTCTCACCATTGATAGATTGTTTTTCCAGGATAAATACTGTCTAAAAGATAACTATGATATAGTTATTCTATTTATTAGTTCAAAGATTTAAAAACTTGTATTTACAAAAAGTATTGTCCTATATATGCTGAGTGCATATAGACAAAAAATATATAGAAGTCTCTTGGAAAATATGAACATTGGGGTACAGATGGCCCTTCTTTTCACTATATCTGTATATTTGGGGTAAATACCCAGTAGTGCAATTGCAGGGTCATAGGGAAGCTCTATTTTTAATTTCTTAAGGAATCTCCACACTGTTCTCCAAAGTGGCTGCACCAGCTTGCACTCTCACCAACAATGTAAGAGGGTTCCCCTTTCTCCACATCCTCTCCAACACAGGTTGTTTCCTGTCTTGTTAATTTTGGCCATTCTAACTGGTGTAAAGTCGTATCTCAATGTGGTTTTGATTTGAATCTCCCTGATGGCTAGTGATGATGAACATTTTTTCATGTGTCTGATAGCCATTTGTATGTCAGCTATGAGTATTTTTTTTAAAGATTTTATTTTTTTACTTGAGAGAGAAAGAGAGTACAAGCAGGGGGTGGGGAAGAGGGAGAGGAAGAAGCAGACTCCCCATTGAGCAGGGATCCCAATACAGGCTTGATCCCAGGATCCTGAGATCATGACCTGAGCTGAAGGTAGACACTTAACTGACTGAGCAACCTAGGTGTCCCAGCCATGAGTATTTATTAAACAAATGTTTAATAAACTAATGCATTTTGACAAAATAATACTCTACTCAGATTATTATGATTACCCTGGCAGTGACATATACATGGTTGTGATAAATTATGTTAAATATAACTTGGTTCTGAACCAGTAGAACTTCTGTAAAAACAGTTCTAATAATAAATTTGTTAGAAGGAGGATTTAAATGACTATCACGTTAGTGCAATTTGAATTGGCCTATTGGTGCTCCAATGTACTCTATCTACACATAATAGGAAATAAAACATGGAAAACACTTTCAAAAAGTTTCTTTTCTAAATGATCTATGCCCAAACCACAGATATTTCAAGCACCTAAATTGAGAACTGGTGGTCTATAAGGACCCCTCTTTATTCTTGAGCCCCAAAAGCAGGTGTTTTCTCCCCAGGAGAATGAGATTAAAACAACAACAACAACAACAACAACAACAACAGCAAAACTCTGTTTAACTTTCTTAACACTTTTGAAAGTGCTTTGTGCTTGTCTTCCACATTTATAACATCTGGCAAGTGCCTGAAGGGATAATTGCATGCAGAATGTTAGACTCACTCCACTTTGATTCCTTTTTCTCAAGAATCCTGGTCCCTCAAATCTTCCCTTCTTGGATGCTTTGGTTGTTTTCCAGTGCCTCTTTAAAAAAAAAAAAAATCTAGTTTGTAGAGTTTTTCTCAGCTAGAACCTTAGTTTGATGTAAGTTGCTCCAAATAACGTGCAGCAGCCAACTGGAGGGATGACTATTTTTTTTTTTTTTTAATGTTAAATGTATAGGTTTTTATATCAGGTCAGAGGAGTTGAAAATGGGCTTTAGGTGAGATTCTGATTTTTAAGGCCAATGGCTGGGAAAGAGCAATCATTCTGATTTTTGCTCTAGACTCTGGAAAAATTCTTTAATTTTATTCTTAGATGCCCAAGTTTTCCAATAAGGTGAATCTTTCTAAGTTTATAACACTACAGACCTTTTAGAGATGGTTTTGATACTTAAGGAAGAAATCTACTCTTTATTGCCCAAATCCACAATCTCTCTATTGCATAGGTTTTGCATTTTGGAGACCATTGTCCCTCAGGCTGTCTAATACACTTCTAATCACATTCCTCCCTTACAAAGTGACACTTATGCTAATATTTTGGAACTTAAGGCATCATTTCATTACCGTCAATTTTATAAAGATATTCTTTTTTAAATTTTCTTTTAGTAGCTAGATTTTTATATTAGTAATTTATAACTTTGGTATAAGCCTTTAATTTTAATAAAGTTTCTGTGGGAAGAAGGTGCAATTTACTTGACAACAGTTTGCTTTATAAAACAGATCTAAAAAAACTGAAATATGGTGGGTGGGCTTTGTACATATTTTAATCTATAAATGTAATTTTCATCATATATAAAATATATCATATATAAAACATACAGTATAAACTAGATACTACATAAAATATATCAAATGCATACACATATAAAATATACATATATAATATATGCATGTATGTGTGTGCATATATATGTATATGTGTATAATATGTATGTATATATTTTTATGTATGTGTGTAACAAAATATTATAGATGCTAAATGTATATATTTTTATGTATGTATGTGTAACAAAGTATTATAGATGCTGTCACTGTTTGCAAATGACATGATGCCATATATAGAGAATCCTGAAGATTGCACCAAAAAAAGTTGGAATTAATAAATATATTCAATAAAGTAGCAGGTACAAAATTAATGTATAAAAATATGTTTTGTTTTTAAACACTAATAACATTATCATAAAGAGAAATTAAGAAAATAATTCCATTTACAAGTATGCCAAAAGAATAAAATATCTAAGAATAAATTTAACCAAGGAGGTGAAAAACTTGTACTCTGAAAACTATAAGAAAATGATTTAAGAAATTGAAGAAGGCACAAATTAAAATATATATATATATATATTTTAAGCTTCTGGGGAAGACAGTGGAGTAGGAATACCTTAGCTCACCCCATCCCATAGATTTATATAGATAACACCCACATCAGGGTAAAGAAACAAGAAAAAAATCTGAGGACTGGCAGAATAGACTCTCCACAGCTAAATATAGAGAAGAGGTTACATCAAAAAGGTTGGAAGGGCAGAGACATGGTCAGGAACCAAACTGACCCAGGAGACTACAGGGGGGGAAGATATTGCAGGTAAGAAGAGGGAAAAGAGCATATTCCATATTGGCATGCCAGGCTTGGGAGACTCTCATTGGGAAGGCGAATCCCCATAACATCTGGCTTTGAAAGCCAGAAGGGTTTAGCTTCATGAGTTCTTATAAACAATGGGGCTTAACCACTGTACCTTTAAAAATCAGTTAGCTCTGCTCCAGAAGAGCTGGAGGGTGATAGGAAACTGGGTTCCCACCCTTAAAGAGGTAGCACAATAAAAGTCGCACTGAGCTACAGTATAGAAATAGAAGTTTGAAAAATGTCTGAGTTATACCAGAAGGAGATACATTACTAATCTCAGAACTTATGCTGGAGGAGCTGTGATCTCTAGGAATCTTCTCCAAGAACAAAAGAGCTAGCAGGTGCCAATTTCCTCCTTTGCCCCCCACCCTAGATACACAGCCACCTGTAGGAACTGCACAACCAGAATACTCTGCATTTAGATTGCTAATAATGCACCCTGCCCTCATGGTCTTCTGCAGACCAGCCCTTTCAAAATCAGCCTTAGCAGGAGGTCTCCAAAGTGCCTCCAGTTTCCCTTCCACAGCTGGGTTATGCAAACCCTGCTAAAACCTCATGTGCCATTCCCACATTTTCCTGAGTATCCACCCCATCCAACACACCCTTGGTTGGAGTCTATCCAAAGTTGTGTCACAAGCATGGTAGTGAGCAGACAACCCCAAGAGGGGCAAACACCATTCCAGGGTGACCCCTGCCCCAGAGAGAGGGGAAGATAGTTACACACAAAAGTTCAAACTGTGATCCCAGCACTGGAATGGGAGCAGACATCTGATCTGACTATAGGCCCTCCCCACTAAAAACAGCTTCTCAGAAGCCAACACAGAGAGAGTACTCTGCAGCTTGGTGCTGCTGCATATCTGGCAAATACCTAGTTTGACCCAACTCAAGCCCAAAGTGACCCCAGACTACTCCATTAACAACACAGGGACAAAATTCTACCTACGACAGGGAGAGAGAACAATTGCAGATGACTGGACTGAAGGCAAATGCACCTCAGCCACAGTAAGGTACATGCAATATACACAGAAGATACCACGGGAACACCACTTTCTCGTGAATAGGGGACATTGCATTGCAGGGCTGTACAGGACCTCTTTTTGATTAGACAACACCTTTCAAGAGTGGGAGGCATAACTGACATTCCTAATACACAGAAATGGACACAAAGTTAAACAAGATGAGGAGACAGAAGAGTGTGTCCCAAATAAAAGAACACAACAAAATTACAGCAAGAAAGATAAATAAAACAGAGATATGTATTATGCCTGATAAAGAATTTCAAGTAATGGTCATAAAGATATTCACTGAGATAGAGAAAACAGTGGAGGACTTCAGTGAGAACCTCAATAGAGATAGAAAACATAAAGAAGAACCAATCAGAGATGAAGAACTCAATAAATAAAATTAAGGGAATAAATAATAGAATGAGGAAACAGAAGAATTAATGAGTGATCTAGAGGACAGAGTATTGGAAAGCTAATGAAGCCAAACAGAACAGAAAGGAAAAATAATAATAATAAATAAAAATCGATGTGGAGAACTAAGTGTCTCTATCAAGCATAAGAACATTGGCATTCTAGACAACTTAAAAAAAGAAGAGAGAGGAAAAAGGGCAGAAATGTCTGTATTTGAAGAAATAATAGCTGAAAAAATCTTGAATATGAGGAATGAAACAGAAATCCAGATCCAGGAGACAAAGAGAGCCCACCCAAATATCAATCCAAGGAGGTCCACACCAAGACACATAGTAACTAAAATGGCAAAAGCTACTGATAAAGAGAAATATTAAAATCAGTGAGAGAAAAGAAAATAGTTACATATAAGGGAAACCTGATAAGGCTATCAGTTTATTTTTCAGCAGAAACTTTGCAGACCAGAAGAAAGTGGTGTGATATATTCAAAATTCTGAAAAAAGAAAAATGCAGCCAAGAATACTCTATTCAGCAAGGCTATCATTCAGAACAAGGAGAGATAAAGAGCTTCTCAGACAAACAAAAGCTAAAGAAATTCATCACCACAAAGCCAGGCTTACAAGAAAGAGTAAAAGTGATTCTCTGATTGGAAAGGGAAGAATAAGAAAGTAAGAAGCACAAAAATCAATAAAATTAAGTATATCTATAGAATTAAGTATATCTATATAAAAGTTAAAGGATTCACAAAATAAAAGGATATAGAGTATGGCTTTATATAGGTAAAACATGTTGGGGGTAAGGAGTAAAAATTTAGTGCTTATAGAATGTGTTCCAACTTAAGTGACCAACAACTTAACATAGATTGCTATATTCATAAGATATTATATAGAAACCTAATAAGAACCACAAACCAAAGACCATTAATAGAGAGTAGAGAAAAGTAGAGAAAAAGAATCCAAGTATATCACTAAACAAAGCTGGCAAAACCTGAGAGAAGAGAGCAAGAGAAGAAAGGAACAGAAAAGAACTATAAAAACAATCACAAAACAGGTAACAAAATGTCAGTAAGTGCATACTTATCAATAATTACTTTGAATATAAATGTACTAAATACTCCAGTGAAAAGACAGAGGGTGATGAAATGGATAAAAAAAGCAAGAGCCATCTATATGCTGCCTACAAGAGACTCATTTCAGACCTAAAGACACATGCACATTGAAAGTGAAGGGGTGAAAAAGTATTTATCATGCAAATGGAAGCAAAGGAAGGCGGGGGAAGCAATACTTACATCATACAAAATAGACTTTAAAACAAAGACTATAGAAAGAAACAAAGAAAGAAACTACATAATCATAAAAGGAACAATACAACAAGAAGATATAATTATTATAAATATTTATGTACCCAACATGGGAGCATCTAAGTACATAAAGCAACTGATAATAAACATAAAATAAGTAATCAATAGCAATACAATAATAGTGGGGACATTAATAATCTATGTATATCTTACGTGTAAGAGACAGATCATCCAACCATAAAATCAACAAGGAAACAGTGGCTTTGAATGACATATATTCAGAACATTCTATCCTAAAAAAAAAAAAAAAAAAAGGCAGAATACACATTCTTTTCAAGTGCATATGGAACACTATCTAGAATACTAAGCCACAAAACAAGTCTCAAGAAATTAAAAAAGATCAAAGTCATAGCATGAATCTTTTCTGACCACAATGCTATGAAACTAGAAATCAACCGTAAGAAAAAAATCTGGAAATGGCACAAATACATAGAGGTTAAATAATATGCTAATAAATAAGGAATGGGTCAATTAAGAAATCAAAAAGGAAGTCAAAATATACATGGAAACAAATGAAAATGAGAACACAACAATCCAAAATTTGGGGATTACAGCAAAAGTTGTTCTAAGAGGGAATTTCATAGTCATACAGGACAATCAAGAGATAAGAAAAGTCTCAAATAAACAACCTAACTTTACACTTAAAAGAGCTAGAATTAGAAGAACAACCAAAACCTGAGGTTAGTAGAAGGAAGGAAATAATTAAAAAATTACAGCAGAAATAAACAAAACAGAAATAAAAAACAATAGAACAGATTGATGATATTAGGAACTGTTTCTTTGAAAAGATCAACAAATTGATAAACCTTTATCCAGACCTATAAAAAAAGAGGATTCAAAAAAACAAAATAAAAAAATGAAAGAGGAGAAATATCAACTGACACTATAGAAATACAAAAGATTGTAAGATTCCACTGTGAAAAATTATATGCCAACAAATGGAAAACTAGAAGAAATGGACAAATTCCTAGAAATATACAGCCTCTTGAAACTGAATTAGGAAGAAATAGAAATTTTTTTAAATTTAATTTATTTATTTGACAGACAGAGATCACAAGTAGGCAGAGAGGCAGGCAGAGAGAGGAGAAGCAGGCTCCCCACTGAGCAGAGAGCACAATGTGGGCTCGATCCTTGGACCCTGGAATCATGACCGGAGCCAAAGGCAGAGGCTTAATCCACTGAGCCACCCAGGTGCCCCAAGAAATAGAAAATTTGAATGGAGTGATTACCAGCAATGAAATTAAATCAGTATTCAAAAAACTCCCAACAAAGAAAGGACCAGTAACAGATGGCTTCACAGGTGAATTCTACCAAACCCTTGAAGAAGAATTAAATAGAAGCAGAAGGAAAGCTTCTAAATTCATCCTATGAGGCCAGCATTACCCTGATACCGAAAACAGTAAGAAGATACAAAAACAAAACAAAACAAAACAAAACAAACAAAC
Source organism: Meles meles (assembly GCF_922984935.1). Taxonomy (NCBI): domain Eukaryota; kingdom Metazoa; phylum Chordata; class Mammalia; order Carnivora; family Mustelidae; genus Meles; species Meles meles. Next base: position 75,236,402 of record NC_060067.1, read on the forward strand.
AAAAAAACAAGCCAATGTCTCTAAGGACCATAGACATAAAAATCCTCAGCATAATATTAGCAAATCAAATCTAACAATGTATTTTAAAAAAATCATTCACCATGATCAAGAGGGATTTACTCCTGGGATACAAGTGTGATTCAGTATTCACAAATAAGCATACATGACACATCACATCAACAAAAGAAAGTATAAAAAAAATGATCCTTTCAATAGATGCAGATAAAGCTTTGACAAAGTACAACATCCACTCATGATAAAAATCCTCAACAAAGTAGATATAGAGGGAATATACCTCAACATAATAAAGGTTATATTTGAAAAACCCATCACTGGGGCACCTGGGTGGCTCAGTGGGTTAAAGCCTCTGCCTTCAGCTCAGGTCATGATCCCAGGGTCCTGGGATCAACCCTGCATCTGGCTTTCTGCTCAGCAGGGGGCCTGTTTCCTCCTCTCTCTCTGCCTGCTTCTCTGTCTGTCAAATAAATAAATAAAATCTTTAAAAAAATTGCTAAAATCATACTCAATTTTGAGTAACTAAGAGCTTTTCCCCTAAAAGATCAGGAACAGGACAAGGATGTCTAATCTCACCACTTTTATTCAACATAGTACCAGGAGTCCTAGCCAAAGCAACCAGAAAACAAAAAGAAATAAAAAGCATCTGAATTGGCAATGAAGAGGGAAAATTTTCACTATTTGTGGATGACATGATACTATATATAGAAAACCCTAAAAATTCTGCCACAAAACTGCCTGAACTGATCAATTAATTCAGAAATGTTGCAGGATGCAAAATCAATCAATGTGCAGATCTCCACTGCATTTCTATACACTAAAAAGGAAGTACCAGAAAGAGAAATTAAGAAAAAAAATCCCATTTACTATTCCACCCAAACAAACAAAGAAACCTAGGAATAAACTTAATGAAGGAAATCAAAGACCTGTACTCTGAAAACTATAAAACATCGATTAAAGAAATAGAAAATGAGACAAGCAAATGGAAAAATATTCCATGTTCCTGGAGTGGGACAACATATATTGTTAAAATATACATACTACCCAAAGCAATCTACAGATTCAGTGCAAACCCTATCAAAATATCAATAACATTTTTCACAGAACTGGAACTAATAATCCTAAAATTTGTACTGAACCACAGAGGAAAAAAAAGTCCAAATAAGGCAGGCAATTTTGAAAAAAAAAATAACAAATTGGCGGTATCACAATCCCAAATTTCAAGAAATATTTACCAAGCTGTTGTATTCCAGTATATGACACTGGCACAAAAGTATGCACATAGATGAACAGGATAGGGAGCCCAGAAATATACTCACTATTCATGATCAATTAATCTAAAACAAAGGAAGCAACAATATGTAATAAGAAAAAGAGTTTCTTCAACAAGTGGTGCTAGGAATACTGAACATCTACATGCAGAAGAATGAAACTGGACTAATTTCTCACACCATACACAAAAGTAAACTTGGGGTGCCTGGGTGGCTCAGGTCGTGATTCCAGGGTCCTGGGATCAAGCCCCACATCGGGATCTCTGCTCAGCGGGGAGCCTGCTCCTCTCTCTCTCTGCCTGCCTCCTCTGCCTACTTGTGATCTCTGTCTGTCAAATAAATAAATAAAAATCTTTAAAAAAAAAAGTAAACTCATATGGATTAATTACCTAAAACCATAAAAATCCTAGAAGAGAACAGGTGGCAATTTCTCTGACATAAACCATAACAACATTTTTCTACATATGTTTCCTAAGGCAAGGGAAATCAAAACAAAAATAAACTACTGCAAACCAAAGGCAATAATTAACAATATCAAAAGACAACCTACTGAATGGGAAAAGAAATTTGTAAATGACACATCTGATAAAGAGTTAGTATCCAAAATATAGAAAGAGCTTGCATAACTTAACACCAAAAAACAAAACAAAACAAAACAAATAAATCAATTAATAGGGGACAGAGACATGGACAGTTCTTCAAAGAAGACATACAAATAGTGAACAGACACAGGAAAAGATGATCGACATCACTAATCTAAGGAAATGCAAATCAAAACTATAATGATATATCACCTCACACCTGTTAGGATGGCTAAAATCAAAAACACAAGAAAAAACAAGTGTTGCCAAGGATGTAGAGAAAATGGAACCCTTATGCACTGTTGGTGGGAATGCAAACTATTTGCAGTCACAATGGAATACAGTATGGAGGAGTCTCAAAAAGCTAAAAAGAGAATTACCATATGATCCAATAATTCTACTACCAGGGATTTACCCAAAGAATATGAAAACACTAACTCAAAAAAATATCTTTATCCCAATGTTTATTGCCGTGTTATTTATAATAGTCAAATTATGGAAGCAAAACAAGTGTCCACAGATAGATGAATGGAGAAGATGTGAAATGTATATACATGGAATATTACTCATCCATAAAAAATAATGAAGTTTTGCCATTTGCAACAACATGGATGGATGTAGAGGGTATAATGCTAAATGAAATAAAATCAGTAAGAGAAAGACAAATACCATATGATTTCCCTCATATGTGGAATTTCAGAAACAAAACAAATGGACAAAAGGAAAAAGAGACTAACCAAAAAACCAGACTCCTAAATAGAGAGAACAAACTGGTGAATATCAGAGGGTAGATGAGTGGGAGCATGATAAAATAGGCAAAAGGGATTAAGAGTATACTTATGGTGATGAGCACTGAGTAATGTATAGAATTGCTGAATCACTATATTGTACACCTAAAACTAATTCAACACTGTATGCTAAGTATACTGGAATAAAAAAAAAAGAAAAGATATTTTATGCTCATGGGTGGAAAAAGTAAATATTGTTAAAATGTCCATATTACCCAAAGTAATATTCAGTTTCAGCGTGATCCCTATCAAAATTACAATGGCATTTTTCACAGAACTAGAACAAATAATTCTAAAACATATATGGAAACAAAAAGACCCTGAATACCCAAAACAATCTGGAGAAAGAACAGAGCTACAATAATCAAAACAGTAAGGTATTGGCATTAAAAACAGATAGATCAGTGGAGCAAAAGAGGGCTCAGAAATAAGCCCATGCATATATAGGCAATTAATTTCCACAAAAGACTCAAGAATATACACTTGGGAAAGGACATTCTCTTCAATGAATGGTGTTGGGGAAACTGGGCATCAACATGCAAAAGAATGAATTGGACCACTATTTTGTACCATACACAAAAATTAACTTAAAAAGATTAAAGATGTGGGGTGCCTGGAAAGCTCAGTTGGTTAAGCATCTGCCTTCAGCTCAGGTCATGATCCATGGGTTCTGGGATTGAGGGCCTTGTTGGGCTCCCTGCTTGGTTGGGGGGGCCTGCTTTTCCTTCTGCACCTCCCTCTGCTCATGCTCTCTCTCTCTCTCTCTCATGCTCACTCTCTTTCTGACAAATAAATAAATAAAATCTTAAAAGAAAAAAAAAAGAAAAGATTAAAGACTTGAATGTAAAACCTGAAACCACAAAACTCCTGGAAGAAAACATGGGCAGTAAGCTCCTTGACACCAGTTTTAGTGATTTTTTTTTTTTTTTTTTTTTTGGCATCTCGTTCCAAAGACAAGGGCAACAAATGAAAAATAAACACATGGGAAACATCAAATTAAAAAGCTTCTGTATAGCTAAGGAAACTGTCAACACAATAAAGAAACAACATACTAAGTGGGAGAACATACTTGTAACTTATATATCCAATAAGAGGTTAGTATCCAAAATATATAAATAACTCATACAACTCAATAACAACAGTAACAACATAAAAGTCATTAATAAATGGGCTGGGGATTTGAATGGAACTTTTCCCCAAGAAAATATATAGATTAAAGCATGTGAAAAGATGCTCAACATCATTAAACAACAAATAAATCCCCTCACACCTGTCAGAATGGCTATTCTTAAAAAGACAAGAAATAACAGGCATTGGTGAGGATGTGGAGAAAAGGTTATCCTCTTGCTCTATTGATGGGAATGTAAATTGGTACAGCCACTGTGAAAAAAGTATGGAGGCTCCTCAAAAAGTTAAAAATAGAACTACCATATGATCTGGAAATCTAATATTGGATATCTATCTAAAGAAAATAAAAATAGTAATTTGAGAAGATAGATGCTCCCCTATGCTCATTTCAATATTATTTACAGTAGCCAAGTTATACAAATAACCTAAGTGTTCATAGATGGATTAAAAAAATTGATTACTACTTATCAATAAAAAAATGAAATCTTGCCATTTGTAACAACATAGATGGACTTTGAGAGTATTATGCTAAGTTAAAGTCAGTCACAGAAAGACAAACACTGCGTGGTTTCACTTACATGTAAAATCTAAAGGACAATGCAAATAAACAAAATAAAACAAAACCCAGACTCATAAATACAGAAAGCCAACTGGTGTTGCCAGAGACAGGTTGCCAGAGACTAGAGGATTGAAGGAAGTGAAATGGATGAGGAGGATCAAGAATTAAAATCTTACAGTTGTAAAATAAATAAGTCATGTGGATATAATGTACAACATGGGGAATATAGTCAATAACACTGTGTTAACTTTGTTTGGTGATAGATGGTAATGACATTGTCTAGTTGATCATTCTTCAGTGTATACAAATGTCAAATCATCACGTAGTATACTTGAAACTAATAAAATATTGTATGTCCCCATTCAATCTGCAGTGCATTGAAATCTGGCATATGCTCCATCAATATAGTATACATCTCTCAACAAGAACATCTTCATCTATAGATTAACTGTGTGTGTGTGTGTGTGTGTGTGTGTGTGTGTGTATGCCTGCATGTATGCAATTACCTTATCTGCTATTTCACATGCATTTACTATTATTATATTATTGATCATTTCATCTTTGGAACACTTTTTCCTTCCCTTAGTTTCCACAGCCATGTTCTGGGAATCTACCTGTCTCTAGTTCTGTTATCTTTGTCTTCTTATAAGCTTTTCCCTTTATATCTAACCTTTTTTTTCTTCTAATTATTAAATATTTAACGTTCATAGGCAATTATTATTTTTTAAAGATTTATTTATTTATTTATTTGACAGAGATTATAAGTAGGCAGAGAGGCAAACAGAGAGAGAGGAGGAAGCAGGCTCCCTGCTGAGCAGAGACCCCCCCCCCCAATGTCGGGCTTGATCCCAGGACCCTGGGATCATGACCTGAGCTGAAGGCAGAGGCTTTAACCCACTGAGCAACCCAGGTGCCCCAATTTTTTTTTTAAGAATAATAAAAAATCATATATTTACTACAAATCTTGTCAATCTTCAACATTTTATTTTTCAAAAAAGAAAATGAAAACATACATATACACTTGAACTGTCTCATGTACCTGACTTTGATTCCATTTCTTTAACTTTCTATCTACTCTTCAACAACATGCTTTTTAAAATCAGTTTTTTTATTTTTAAATTTATCATAATTAAAGGTTTTATGTGGGCTTGAAAATAATGTATATTCCTATTTGTGGATATGTGATCTACATATAACCATCAGAACCTTTTGCTGTGTTGTGTTCAAAATTTCTGTATTTGTATTAATTACATCCTTTTTGATATATCAGTTTCTGAAAGAATAAAATTAATATCTCCTAGATGTCATTGTTTATAATTTTCTCCTTATATTTTCTTTAAGTCTGCTTTACATAATTAATAGCTCTATTTGAGCATTTAGAATTTTTCCATCCAATATCTGGTATCCTTAAAATAAATTATAAGGCCCTTGATGATTTAATCCTAGGTTTTCTCTTTCTAGCTTCATCTCTTGCCTCTTACAACTCATAATGTATTTACCAGCATATATAACTAATGTCAGTTTCTCAGACTTACATACGTTTGAAAATTCTTTCCCTTTTATGTAGATTGGAACATATCTCACCATCACTATTTACATATTGTCTGGTTACTATTTAACCATCCTTTGGATCTCAGCTAAGAGAGTCGTTCTCCCCTCTAAATCCCACTGGAGTAGAAACATTGCTGGTGTCTCCTAGAACTGACTGTAATTTGAATAAAAGAGCACTTAAAGTTAATCTCTTGAAGGTTCCTGTCTTTTTAACCTTTGAATTCCTACACTTAGCACTTTACCCTATAGAAGGAATTTTGTAAATAGTGAAGAGATGAAATGACCTGAGCTTGTTTCTGTCTTTGAGAGAGCTTACAGTCTGGGGGCATCTGGGTTGCTCAGTGGGTTAAGCATCTGCCTTCTTAGGCTCAGGTCATGGTCTTGGGGTCCTGAGGACTCAGGTCATAATCTTGGGGTCCTGGGATCAAGTCACGTATAGGGTTTCCTGCTCAGTGGGGAGTCTGCCTCTTCCTCTTTCTCTGCCTCTTCCTCCCACTTCCAACTTGTGCTCCCTTCTCTCTAGTGCTCTCTCTCTCAAGTAAGTAAATAAAATCTTAAAAAAAAAAAAGCTTGCAGCCTAGTGCCATTTATGTGTGTGTGTGTCTATATTTGTATGTGTATGCATATACACGGATGGTAATATATATTTGGAATATGAGTTTATTCATGGTTCCTTATGATTCTAAATTCAAACACTGCTGTTAAGAAGTTAGCTCCCTTACCAGTGTTGTGTGTAAGTGTCACTGGATTGTACACCTAAGATTAATATTAAATTGTGTATTAATTAACTGAAATTTAAATAAAAAGTTAAAAAATAAAGATAGGAAAAAAAGGAAGTTAGTTTCTTTTAAATTTTTACAAACATCATTGTCGGAGAGTATTATGTGGATTTAGAATCCAAAGAGCTTATTGTAGAGAACAGCTATTTTGAAACCATGTCCTAGTAACTAATGCAATTATGATACACTGAAGTACAATCTATCTATAGTACGCTCATGTTGAAATTCCACTAAGTTCTATAAACCCAGATCAACTCACCATTTTAAGTCTAGCTTTTTCTGAGTCCCTAAGTAGATGTAGTAACTGTCTTTTGTATTTCTCTTGGAGCTTTTTCCTAAGGATCCCTGGTTTCATTCATGTAACCATCTTATCTAGTTACTTGATTATTAATTCCTGGGGCATTAATTCCTAAAGCAGCACCTGTCGTTTATTTATTTTTTTCATTTCCTATAGTAGAGTAAAATAGCTTGCAAAGTATAAATATGCTTTTATGAAATTAAATTTGGATTTTGCTTTAATAGTATTCTAGAGAGTAACAAAAGTATTAATTTTAATAACAAAATTAGTGGGAACATATGACCTCTTCTACTTCTTTGTCTTATCCTTTTTGCTGGACAAAAGTTTAATGCAAAGAATTGTGATTATGTAACAAAATAAGAAAAGATTATGATTATGTGAATTTATTATTGAAAATGAATCAATTCAGACTGTGGTGGCATAAACTTTAAACTTTCAAACTAAAGTAACTCCAAAAGCTACTAGTAAGCAACATTATTTTATTTTATGGCACACAACATTGTTTTGTATAAAATATCACAAACTCCTACATATTTACCAGACAGCTGGGTTATGGTCACTGTGGGGACTATAATTTCAAAAGCATAACACATATTTAATAGTTCAACATTTATATTGCTATGAGACAGTTTTTTTTCTTACATAATAATTATCTTTTTTTTTTCATTAAAAAAAGTAACTCTTTACACTTCAAAAACAAAATATGTTCTATTCAGATGGGGATAAAATTTCCCCATGTATCTTTTGGCCATTTTACAAATAATCTTATAATTTTATGGTGAATATGGGCAGAATTCTCATCAGTCTTATGGAAGTATTCTGAGACCTTGGTCACTTTCTTATTGACTCGCTATAGCATCAAGAAATGTTTTAGCTACTCTTAGAAAACATACTGTCATTACAAATAATGATGATATCCCTGTTTTTAAAATACAATAACAAGAAAGTATATTTGAACTTTCTTTTTTAATAGAGAATGTTAGAGAACCATGCATCTGGAGCCAAATTTCAACATAATGATTTGGTGGTAAAGTACATTTAAGGAAATCTATCTATTATTTATTATTTTCCTATATCTTGTCTCCTGTCCTGTCTCTCTCTCATTTCATACTGTTCCCAAATACTTTATTCTCAGCTAAGGTAAGAATGGTTAATGATGTTTTAAAATAGTACCCCTGAAAAGAAATACTTTGTTTTCATAAGGATTAACATTTTTGTTATTTTTATTAATTATATTATTATTTTATTTGTGTGTGTATGTATATATGTATGTGTATATATGTTTATACATGTATATGTATATATTTAGTAATATAGTCAATATTAGAAACAAGATGTCCTAACTCCCATACTCTCATTGTCTCTTGCACCATTTTGACACCTATTTGTAATATATTTTGTCTTGATGCATTGAGATACTAATTTTAGTATCATGTTATTCATCTATATTTGAACTGAAAAAATAAACCTATACAACATACATTCACAATATATAGCAATGAAATAATTACTATTCTTTTATATTACCAGGTTTCTCTAAGTATTCATAAACTGATCATTTGGATGTCTAATTCTTCACTTCATCTGTTTGGGAGAAAAGAGAGTCAAACTGATAAATTCCTTTCTTATTAAGGCTACATGACAAACTGATGTGTTACTAATGAGCTTTCACCAGATTACTGTCGTTCTGGCATTCTGAAAGCTTTTAGGAGGTATGAACATGTGCTGCAGTGTAATTGGTTCCCAAGGTGGTCATAAAAGTGGATATCATGAAAGAACAACCAGTTACATCTAGACACGCACAAACATTTGTTTTCATGTGGCCCTTTGGTGTCAACAGAGAACCATATATATAATTTCTTCTTAATGGTCATTTCTTAGTGTCTTAATTGACCAGGAACATTTAAAGGAATGAAAGGGCGAAAACAGTCAAAGCAACAATGAACTTGAATATTCTATCAAGTAGCTTTTCAAATAGTGTTATACCTAATTAATATGGGCCCTAATAAATAATCTAATATAATGGACTGAAAAATTGCATCCATATTTTCATGAAAAGATCTTTGTTATATTGTCATAGAACAGTGAAAGTTTCTTCCCAAATCGGTAGAATTTATTGGACAGATGGAGAAAATTGTGTTCTTTCACTTTTGGCATTAGAAGATAGTTTACAAAATAAACAAACAAACAAACAAAGGCAAAAACAAAACATAAACAAAACAACACCTACTTAAAGTCAGCAGTAAAATTATTGGGGTCTGAGTAAAGTTGTGCCCTTATACTGTTCATTTCCTAACATATTAGCATTTCTTTGAACTGATGCTTTTTATCACCATTCTCTGAGCCCTGGTAACATCTAATACTGTGAATGAGCACATAATGGTCTCTGACATTAAGTCTATAGTTAATTGACTTCTTATACCATTGCATAGTTAATTGCTGAAGACCAGGTTTACTTAGAAAATTCAGGGTAGTATTAGTTTATATTCTGCCTTCATTAAGAATACTATGGCCCCTTTAATTGCCTCTCCTCTGCATTCTCTGTCAGGCTTACCCTGTCAGATTTCCCCTGCCTTAAAATTACTACTGACTCCCAGTTTCTTATTATATTAAGCCTAAATCCTTGCTGATTATCAAGGCTCTCCGTGTATGTCCCGTATGTTGTCAGTCTGTACCTAGCTTTGCTTTCTGATACATGCTACTGCATTGATCAAAGTGTTCATCTCATATTATAAGCTTTCAAATTTAGACTTATTTTCCTTCTCTCCCCAGTGTTTATGCTATGCATGTCCATTCATTAGGAAGAAAACAGTTTCTTCCTTTTTTTACTCACCTAAATCCTACTCCCTTCCAAATTTTGTCGTATTGAAATTGCCACTGATTTTCCTGACATTTATTTATTTTACCATCCCTAATATTCTATAACATTTTTGCCTCTTCAACATAAATTGCCCTTTATAAATATTCTGTTAACTTTGCTAATTATTTCATGTGTATTGCTTTTACCTCTTTAGGCCAATCTGCATGCTTTTTAAGTGTGGGTCTGTGTCTTATACTTCCTTTATTTATCTTTTACATACTTTTGTTACATCTAGCACAATGATGAGGAAATGATGTGTGCCCAAAATTCTTGTTGATTGATTGATTGAAATAATTGCATACCATCAGTTTGTTTTTGTCATTAGCTGACAGGATCAAGTTTTAGAGATCCAGTTAAATGCCTGCCTATCAACCTGCCAAAAGCTGATGCAGATGGAAGTCCTGAGAGTCAGACAACTCATTAACTGGAAAGGGACTGCCACCTATTAAGAATTCTTTTTGTGGATTATGATGAAATACATTAAGTTTGACTCATTCTTTTGTATTCATACTATATTTATTATGTATCTAGAAATAACATTGCTTTTTAAAGGTATTAAAAATTGTCACTTTTTTCTACAGTTGTCATCTTAGTTTACTATTAAAAAGTTTAAAAAAGAAAAACACATTACTTTAGCCCAAACCATTTTCTACATAATGCAGAAGTAGAATGATTTTTAGGGAAACTAAAAAAAAAAAAAAAAAATAGTAAGCTTATTGGGACAATGACATTTATTGTTAACATAAATATCCACATAACAAATTGGCTTAAATGAAATTGTTGTAGTATTATGTCTTCCAAAAATACTTGTGTTTCATTAGGTACGTGACTTCAAACTCCTTCTCTGTATATATTAACAATAGGATAAACAATTGTACATTTCAAGTGAAAGGAGTATCACAAAATCTGACCATATCCTTTTTATTAACTTGATCTTCTATCTTTTGGAATATGTGGATAAAATTAGTAACTCAAAATTGTTACTATGAAGTTTTATGTTAGATAAATACTTTTTATATTTTAAGACAAAATGTAATGAAAATTTACTATTCATTTAACTTTAAATTTTGGTTGAGTCACTAGTGTTCCTCTTAAAAGTTTGTCTTTTCACTGATTTAAACTTTACTGATCCTTTTAATCCCCAGATGTTTTATTTTTACTTTGGAAATAGTTTTCCATTTTTTTGTCCTTTATCTTCCCATAGACATTTCATTCCTCTGTGAAGAGAAAGGTAGCAGATTTCCCATAGCTTTCAGACTCTGTTTATTTTCCTCCCACACTCTGTATTTTTCTGATCCTCTGCCTATCCTTCCCACCCACCAACACACTCCGTACTTGGTCTGCCTTTGTCTCCATAGACTCCAGAAAATTATGAATAACCTACACACACACTCACTCAACTAATGAGAAACATCTTCTTATAGAGTTGTTCTCAACTACTAGCAATATATTTTTCTTTTTTAATTAAGCCATCATTTAATTCTACTTTTCTACAAAAATGAGAGGAGAAAGGAAATTATCCCCCCCCAAAAGATAGCACTTTTGTCAGAATGTTTCCTTTGGAGGACACACAGAAAAGGAGGGTGGTGAATGCAAAAATAAGTGTTTTTGTTCGAACTTCACACTGGCAGACTGTCACACTCTTGATGAGCAAGCAAGCATTGGCTTTTCCAGTAGGTTTATCTTAGGTTCTGGGTTTTTTGTTGTTGTTGTCATTGATTTAGAAGAGCCAGAGCCCTTATCTTTTCAGTGTTTGTTTTAAAAGCTGAAGCTTCAATAAAGCTGGTAATTTGGCTCATATGAGTAAATTTAGATAGTAGATGGTATATAACCAAGTGAATATTTTCATTACAGCGAGTGTAACTGGGACTCACATGTGCAAATGGTGGTGTCAAGTTGTGAGGATCTCCAGCCCACTGTTGAATAATGTTAAATAATTCCTGCTGTCCTATGGCTAGTGCTTCCTCTTCAAGTGTTATAGGTCAGCACTGATTGATGCTATTTTTTGCTCTTTGGTGGTGATCCAAGAATATAAAAAAAGAACATCTGGATTTCCGTCAGTTCCAGCCATGCTGAAAAGCTCTCTATAGAGTGTGTTTGCTTTTATAGATTCATACATTCTCCAAATGTTATTTTCCAAGGCAGCCACATTTCAAAACTGAGAACTTTAGCTCATTAAGTGCTAAAACTAAACAAAATGTCTTTCAAACCCACATGTGAAGTTCTAGTCCTGTGAGTCAAGATACTGTTCAAAACACATGTTTCATGCTTGATGTAACTCTAATTCCCCTTCTTCCTGGGAATCATGACATGATTTTGAGAAACACTCTAAAAATGTCTGTGTTCACTGTTTAATGATAATTAATAACTCTTAGGTGGGTCATTTTTACAATCTTTGGAAAACAACAACAATAACAACAACAAAAAAATCCCCTTTTAAAAAAGTAAATATAATGGCTCTTTGAAGCAGTTAACATTTCTGAAGTATAAGGTAATAGTTCTGTTCACAGAAGGGATTGAAAAATGAGAAGTAATCTCTTTTTCTCCTAATTGTCTAGTCAGTCAATTTCAAATCTAGGTAAGAAGGTTCCACTTAGGAAAATTTTTTTAAAGTCTCAAATTCTTGGTGATTTTTAAAAGGTTTTAGTTTATCTTTCAACAAGTATAATACTTTAAGATGAGTTTGTCAGCAATATGACTGCTTCTTCTCCAAAAACTGAACAGAAATAACCCCAATACTGATAAGCAAGTCCCCTCTTAAGGTCATCTTTCATTCCTCGTTGACTAGGTCATTGTGACACAGAAGAAACCAAGTTTGAATGTTTTATAACACATTTCCAAATCCCTGAACCCGTGGGCTGCCAGCTTAAAAATTTTAACATTTTATCATGAACTTAAACCACAGTTCAGGTTTTCAATTTAGATTATAAATCTAAGAAAAGCTAGGTTTTAAACTTCTCTGGGTACTTGGCAATAGTACTGAATTCATTATTATCTATTGGTTAAGTGATAAGTAAGAATTAATTTTCCTGATATACCTGAATAATTTTTTCTACAACTTAAAAACAATTTTGCAAACTAATATGATCACTGTCCTTTAAATATATTAACATTGTTTCTTGTCCATATCTCTTAAAAATGAACCCCATTGTAAAATTTTATTATTCCTACATTTCTTTCTCTTCAAAGCACTCTATGATCATTATGTTTTATGATGCTTTTTAATTAGACTGTGAAGGTGTTTCTAAGAGAAGGAAAATATCCCTGGTACATTGTAACTGAGATTATGAGGTTTTAACTATCAACACTTCACCTGTCCCATGCCAACCACATATGTTACCAGAGGTCCATTTGAGTCCTGTGTAACATCTTGGCCAGCTTGGTCCAGTTTGTAGCCAAACATATGGTGAGTGGCTTTGGAGAAGCGTCTTTAAGCTGGCAGGCTGTTGTGGATGTCTCTGGGCTCATATGCCCCATTTAAGTTTGTGCAGTTCCAAATTGGAGCCTGAGTCTTGTCTACTTGTGCTGAAATGTGAGGAGGTCCAGATTTTTTACAGCTTCTAAGCCTCCCAGACAAGCATAATTATCAGCACTCCAAAGAGCTAGGAATATAAGCCAAATGCAAACAAATTAGGGAGTGAGAGCAAAAGAGCTACAGCTGTTGGGTCAAGTTGGGTGCAAAACAGTTTAATACTTTCAGAGATCGGAGAAGAATGTCATCACAGTGAACTTCCTGTGATAAAATGGACTTGCTCTTTAGCACTTTTCTTTCTAGTATTGGAGGAATTCAGCTCAAAAGGAGAATAACTTTCAAATAAGCATGGATGTAGCAAGATGGGTAGGAAGAAGAGATAAAACTTGTGAAGAGGTAAAGATTATACAATTATTTGGTGAATGCAAATTTTGGAGTGTATAACTTATAATAATAACAAATGATTGCTTTAAAATTTATATTCTGGGGCCAGAATTAGAAGTTCTACTTAATGGTGACCTGGAGACCTTGTGCCCCATCTTATAGAAGCTCCCACTATTCAGCTCCAGTTGTTTTTTGTTGTTCTTAGGTGAGAACGCAGGCCTAAGGATTCAGAAATCTGATTTATTATGAAGATGTTGTAAGATTTTACAAATGTTGGCAAATTTTTATTTTTTTTATTTTTATTTTTTTTTAAAGATTTATTTTTTTGACAGATAGAGATCACAAGTAGGCAGAGAGGCAGGCAGAGAGAGAGAGAGGAGTAAGCAGGCTCCCAGCCAAGCAGAGAGCCCGATGCGGGGCTCGATCCCAGGACCCTGGGATCATGACCTGAGCCGAAGGCAGAGGCTCTAACCTGCTGAGCCACCCAGGCGCCCCGGCAAATTTTTATTTTTGATTTTAGAGAGTATTGTCCATATGTTGCCAGGAACAAAGCCATTTGACCAACACTTTTAGCCTAATGGCCATCAATTTATAAACTTTGCTTTTACCAGAATTGCTTTGTACAAAGCATTTGGAAACTTGGGTTTGTCCTAAAGAGATGTAAAATTTCCTCTCCTATGACCTTGAATTCTCTGCACTCATTCTTTCTAGGAGGTATCCTCAATCCCTTCTTCACATACCCCCTTTCCCTGAGATTCAGTGAGTAGCTTAATCTCATCAATCGTACCTTCCAGTTCTCTCTTACATCTTTACTGCTCTCTTTATTTCTATTACCATTGTTGTTGTGCTATCATCATCCCATAATTGGAATCTCATCTATAGATTTTTTTCTAATAATATCTTACCCCTCCCCCTACTTCCTATCTTAGTAGGAAATCATCGTTTCTACCCTACTAAAGCTTATAATCTAGAGAAGGAGATTTTCTCATCTCTGTAACTTTAAACCTATATAAAATTCCTGTCACATTGCAAGTGTGTAATGTTCCTGAGTAAATAAATGATCTAGGTTAAGGGACAGTGTGTATGTCTATTTGAGCTGCCATAACAAAAAGCCACAGACCGAGTAGCTTAAACAACAGGAATTAAACATTTTCTCACAGTTCTGGCAACTGGAAGTCCAAGATCAAGGTGACAGCAAGGTTGATTTCTGGTCAGGCTTTTCTCTTTAGGCTGTAAATGGCCACTGTTTCTATGTCCTCACATGGCTTTTCTTCTGTGCATGCACAGATAGAGAGCAAGCGCTCTGTTGTCTCTTCCTCTTCTTATAAGGGAAGTATATCAAATTAGGTCTCTATCCTTATGAATCATTTAACCTTAATTACCTCCTAGAAGCCTATCTCCAATTATAACCACATTGGAAATTAGGTCTTTAACACATTAATTGATGGGGATGGGGGATAGGGGGCAGTTTAGTCCATAACAAGTGAGCTAATTTTTTTGGTAAAGGGTTAGATAGAAAATTTTTTAAACCCTAGAACCACATGGTCTCTATTATAGCTATTCAGTTCTGCCATTGTACCATGAATGAGTATGGCTGTGTTCCAGTAAAACTCTACTCACAAAAATGAGGCAGTGAGCTGGATTTTGCCTACAGGTTGTAGTTTGCTGACCCTTAATATAGACTCCCAAATGTTCTAATTTTCTTACCTACTTACTCATCTATCTGTTTCTATAAGTATTTAACAGAATCCTTGCTTGCAACCTTTAATAACTTTTCTTTAGCTCCAGAATATGACATAACCTCCCTTTTTATATTTAATCAATAGTAGGTCACCAAACTTTTTTCCTACACTAAACAGTGAATAATGTTCATTTCTTCAAAGAAAGACAAACATTCTCACAAGTGGTATCTTTGTCCAGGGTATATCTTTTCTATCTGGAATATTATTGTCTCTCATCATTCTCATTAGTGTCCCTGCCCCGCTTTCTGGAGAACAGCCACACAGACTCTGCTATCTTTGAAGCAGCCCAAACTCCAGTCAAAATTATTCATTTTTTTTCTCCTTCTGAACTAACACAGAAATCTTATCATTGTACATTGGTAGTTATTAATTTACCTTCTCCAAGCTTAGTGACTTTCTTATGCATTCCTACATCCCAGCCAGTACTCAACACTTTGAAAACATCCTGGGAATTCTATAATCTTTTTTTAGCAGGGGTATTTCTCTGAGTAGAATCCAGTACTCTAGACCAATGGTTCCCAACCAGGGCTGATTTTGCACTCATAATAAATTTGACAGTATCTGAGGAAATCATTGGTCATCATAACTGGGTGGAGGGGGATGTGTTGCTAAGAGTGTAGAGTAGGTAGAGACTATAGATCTTGCTACATACCCTATAATGCACTGGACTGTCCCCTGGAATTATCTAGGCCCAAATGTCCATATTGCTGTGTTTGAAAAAACCATTACTTAGATCAGTTGAAGATACATCTTTCTATTAAAAGTTGTTTGTATTAAAACCACTCTTTTAGGTGATTCCCCATTGCATTCAAATGGATTCTTAAGGTTTCTAAAATGCTTACCTCCTTATCCATTTGTTTTCCTACTAACAAGTTGTGAGGATTGAATTATATTAAAGAAATCAAAATAGTAGGATTCATTTTGGGGCCATTTCACTTGAATACATAAAATATTTGTAGGAAAGACATAGGAATGTTTGGTAAGCAACTATGTGTCCCATTTTTCTACTGGCAAGTGGTAAATTTATCCAAATTTCCATCAGCATGCTGGGGCAGAGCCAGACCTGCCTCTGGGGAGCCTGGACATTTTGGGATGAAAACACTAATTAAGAATTATTTCAGGATGAATTATCAGTGAATACATTCTTTCTGTGTTTTAGAGTTTCAGAATGGTAAGAAGAAATTAAGAAATTGTTTGTAGAACACAGAAAATAAATTATATAAATAAAATAATACAAATAAATCAATGTCAAAAAATAGAAACGTGAATAAGCTAATAGTTTCTTTAGAAAGAAGAAAGAAAGAAAGAAGAGGAAGGAAGGAAGGATAGAAAGAAGGAAGGAAATAGGGAAGGAAGGGAGGCAAATGGAGGAGGGAGTGGGAAAAATAACTGGTAAATTAGGACAGAAAGCATGAGGTTAAAGTTAGGCACAGGGAAATTTAGTTTTAGAGTGAATGTAGTGAGTGGTATGACCTCGGGCAAGTTTTTTGTTTTTGTTTTTGTTTTCTTTCTTTAGTTCAAAAAATGGAGGTAGGATTGTTATTATGGAAATTAGCTGAAAATATATACAGAAAACACCCATCACTATATTTGGCATATAAAAAGTGCTAAATATATGTGTAAAAAATAATGTTTGACAATCTGTAGATCATAACTCCTTTAAGTAATAGAATGTTCCAAGATAAAGTATTTTAGGACCAGGCAAACCAGAGATATGATTTCTATGAATATATTTGTACCAGTGAAAGTGAAGCTAACAAAAACCTCTGTGCCCTCCTTTCCCCAAAATAACTCAAGAATTTTAAGTGAACCCCCAGTTCAATTTCTTCTACTGCCAGTTCCACTCTAAATATAAAATGTGCCAAAGGCAGATGCTATTACTTTTTGCTACCATACCAGTCCGAGCCACTATCACCTGTCATCTAGGCAACACAGGCCTCTTTAATAGGTTTCTTATTATTATTCTGCTTCCCCTATTTCCTCTTCTCCAATTTAAAATAAAGTCCAATTTTTTAAAGGCATAAATCAGTTTATTTACCCTCCGAGATCTTCACTAGCTTTTGCATGTTGCCTAAAGCACAAACTCCTTATCATGGCACATGAGGTCTTCCTTGATCCCAATCCTGACTACCTCTCCACTGTCATCTCTTATTCCCCTCTGTCTCTCTCACTGCTCCAACCACATAAACTTCTTGACGTACCTTCAAGTAAACCAAGACATTTCCTTCCTAAGGCACTTTGTGAAAGGTCTTCCTCTGTTCTTCCTATACTGACTTCTGATCCTTCAACACTGAACAGAGAGGTCAATTAACTGGAGAAGACTTTTTTCCCCTTTTTGAAGTACGTTCTATGTTGCTGATCTCGAAAGCTGAACTGTTTTTATTCCCTTTTCCATTTATTACAAATCGAATTTACATTAAGTCATATTATTTACCTATACAGATTTTGTTCACACACACACGCACACACACACACACACTATAAACTCCATAAATGGAGAATATTTGTGTGTGTAATTTACAGCTATATACCTAGAATTTATCATCATGTCTGGCAAAAAATAAATGTTCAGTAAATATTTACTGGATGAATACATGAATGAATAAATGAATGGACAACAGAAAATAGGTAAGAATCTGATTTCCTTAAGCATTTATCAAACTTTTCTTGGACTTGGGGAGATGGATGAGGAATATAATAAATGTTTTACAGTGTCTTCATTTTCATTTCAAGTGCTGATATTAATAAAAATGCAAGATAGCATATGAGGATGACTTGGTATTTCATTTCTTGAGGTCTTCCTGTTCTTTATAGATAACCATGTGTCTTGTAGTCAGTAGGCACTCAGTTAATCCTAGCTGAATTACAGATAGTTACAAAGAATATAGTCTAGGGGCGCCTTGGTGGCTCAGTCTGTTAAGCGTCTGTCTGCGGCTCAGGCCATGAACCCAGAGTCCTGGGATGGAGCCCTCCACTGGGCTCTGTGTTCATTGGGGAGTCTGCAACTTTCTCTCCCTCTACTTGTTGCTCTTCCTACTTGTGCACTCACTCTCTCTCTCTGCCAAATAAACAAATAAAATCTTTTAAAAATTTAAAAAAGGAAAATATTCTAGAAATACAAGATGACTTTTATTTACTTTTATTATCAATTCTTTATGTATTTTTATTGGTGAAGAATATTTGTATGTGGTTATAGGTTAATTTAGGTAAGACAGTGACTAAATTTTTAATAACTAAAATATGAATTATCTTGAAATAACAGATATCAAAATAATTCTAGAAGCCCTAACTTCACATAGCTACAATCACTTTTGTTATTTTCACATCTTTATTTAGAAAAAAATTCTATGAAACAATTTCCATTATCTTACATAAAAAAGAAGCTCAGAAAATTTAAAAAAAAAAGAACCTTGTCTAAAATCACACAGCTATTAACACAGGTCCAGGAATAAAACTCCAATCAGACTTTAAATTTCATGTTTATTCTTCAACATGACAGCTGCCTTTTCCTATAAATGCATACCTTTCCTCATAAATACATACCATCTATATATCACTAAAGGGAATTTTACCATGCTTTTGAAGTTAATAATTTGCTTTTCCTATGCTCTGCCACATTTCTTTAAAGCCAGCTGAATGTCTTGACAGATTTTCTATGGGGCTATCACTTAGATAACAGTCACCATGCACTTATTTCTGGGAAATGTACAATGGTCTCTCAGTTATTTTAGACAATATGGAAGACAAAAAAAGTGACACATGAGTGCTATATTTCATATGCATAACTTGTATTAATTTTGGTTCCCCAAGTGTTTATTGTTTCACGCTATATGCAAATTACTGAAGGGAGCTCTGTAGCCCATCCAAGAGAAACATGAGGCATGCCAAAGTGCTTAGAGTTGAACTGGGGAAATAAATCATATATACATGGCATTTCCAAATAAGAGCACATGTTAGGATATGAATATTTAAAAAATATTTTCAAACTATTGCACATAGAGTGTTGCTGTGGAAATCAGGAGAGGGAGAGATTAATATGGACACTAATGAATGATGGGGAATTTGAGTTCTACTCTATACGCAGAATGTGTCTAGGCAGACAAGAGAATGAGGTAGCAGTCTATGCTAGGGTATCATGGAGTATCTCTTGTTAGGAACTCCAGAGAATTTTTTTTTTCCATTTTATTTATTTTTTCAGCGTAACAGTATTCATTCTTTTTGCACAAATTTTAGAGTATCTTTTACGTTTGAAAGTAAGAAAAATGGCCAAACCAAATGAAGAGTAGTATGAGCTTATATACTATTAAACCAAGTGAGGGTTTCAGTAAAAGTAGGGTCCCTTTAAAATCAGGCATTAATGATATATGTTGTGCTCTTCTTTATCTTAAATGAGAACAACATCTGTGCAGTGTTACACTTCTTAAGGTCAGCTTTTAGTTCAGGGAGCCATAGCAACCCTGACGTGGATTTAACTAGCAAGAGTTTATATTTTGGTCCCTAAAGTTATGAGACTACAAATGAGGCATAAATGCCCATACGACAAACATATTCACTAATTACCTTTTGATTAAAATTAATCCTCCCAATGCTCTCAACATATTTGTGGATCTATACCTCATTGATGGCAGGCTATTGTACACTGCTTAAAATACAGTGTGAAAATCATGCAAATCGGCTGTAAAGTGAAAGATGTCCAATTTGAAAACAAAGCAAAATGTCATGAAACCAATGAAAATCTTGGAGAACTGTTCAGATCGCACACAGGCTTTCACTACACATATATAAGTACACGTGCAATTCTGTGCACACATACAAGTATAATTTATACAGAAAGAATAGACTCTTGGCATATTTAAATGCAAAATTCACAGTTTCATAAGTGACTTTAAAAGGTTTCTGATATTTTATAATATATACTATTCCTCTGAAATTATTTTATATATTAAATAATATATGTAACCCATTTAGAAGGAATTAAAAGATTTTTTTAAAGATTTTATTTATTTATTTGACAGACAGAGATCACAAGTAGGCAGAGAGGCAGGCAGAGAGAGAGAGGGAAGCAGCCTCCCTGCTGAGCAGAGAGCCCGATGCAGGGCTCAATCCCAGGACCCTGAGATCATGACCTGAGCTGAAGGCAGAGGCTTAACCCACTGAGCCACCCAGGTGCTCTAGGAATTAAAAGATTTTAAGCAGCACAAGCTGTGAACCTAAGTTATTATCTTACATTTACTAATAATCAATTATTTGTTAAACGCCTTTGGGAGGAAGAGAAGACACAAGATGTAAGAACGTATTCTTATAAATGTCCAGAGACTCATTTATATATTTACTAAAAATAATTTGGAAATCTATTTGTCTTATTTTGTAATAGGGTTAAATTGCATCCTGATGACCTTAAAGAGATATTGTTCTTCCCTAACTACCCAAAAATAAAAAACAAGAGTATGTGTGAATGTGTGTATGTGTGCGTGCAAGTGTATATATACATGTGCATATGTGTAAAAGATTTATTTATTTATTTATGAGTCAGAGAGAGAGAGAGAGAGAGTGCACAAGCAGGGAACGCTGTAGAGGGAAAAGCAGGCTTGCTGCTGAGCAGGGAGCCCCAAGCAGGACTTGATCCCAGGACTTCAAGATCATGACCTGAGCCGAAGGCAGATGCTTAACTGACTGAGCCATCCAGGTGTCCCTATAAACTTATTTTTTTTTTTTTAAGATTTTATTTATTTATTTGACACAGACAGAGATCACAAGCAGACAGAGAGGCAGGCAGAGAGAGAGAGGAGGAAGCAGGCCCCCTGCCGAGCAGAGAGCCCGATGCGGGACTCGATCCCAGGACCCTGAGATCATGACCCGAGCCGAAGGCAGCGGCCCAACCCACTGAGCCACCCAGGCGCCCCTATAAACTTATTTTTATCCTAAAAAATCTCTTTGTCTTTGAAGGACCTGGGATGGTTTAAAGGTATAATGCTATTTTCTAGGTGTTAGCTTTGAGTTTATAAATACAAATTCATTTAATTTTCATAACAAGACATGAAATAGCTTCTCTTCTCATCTTCATTTTATGTATGGCATAACTGAGGCACAGAAAGGGTAAGTAAACTTCACAAGGTTACAGAAGTAATAAGGGGCAAAGTCAAACTTAGGCCTCTGGCTCCAGTGCCTGTTCTCTTAATCACCAACCACTGTTTGATCAAGTGGTTTACCCTGGAAAGTGCTATGATGAATTAGATTCTACTTTCTCCTTTTGGTACATAGTAAATTTAAGACCAAGTGCACTCTAAGAAATTGTTTGAATTTCAAAAGTAGTTGACAAGTTTTTGGAGTTCATTTCCAAGGCCTGGTGTATGATAAGTTTCTTTATAATGAGTTCTTTAGTACATTTCACTTTATTTAGGTGATAGCTATGGGGAAATATTATGACCCTGCTTCCAAGACTGATCTATTTAGCTTCATAAATTGCTTGATGTCAGCGGGACATAAATACAATCTGTAGGCTCTGTGAAAGCTGATCTCCTGAATAAATTTCCAACAGCCTTTTAGAAAATAATGAACTACAAAACTGACTTTTCTTCAGTACTTGTAGACAAGCACGGAAGCCAATTTCACCTACCAACTCAGAGATAAATAACCCCAAAGAATCTTTGAGCACCACTCCAGACCCGGTAAGAAAGCTTACCCTTCTGGGAGATTCTCCCTGATTATGTTACCATTAAGTGTAGTGAGAAGCTCAGTAGCAACCCCCTATTTTCTGCTGGTGTTCTTCATGTTGCAGACTCTTCTAAACTGACCTCACACTCCTCAAGCAATTATTAGCAATCTCACCCTCCACAAGCAACATCTTCAACTTCTCCCCACACTGAGGATGACCTCGTTCCATTTCCTGCCTCTGTCACCAAGTTAGTGTTTTGTGTTTTTGTTTTTTAATAAAATCAGCTTAGTGCTTTCTCTATTCATAGTTTATGAATAGATTTAATGTGGCTAAAACTTCTCCATGTGCTAAAGATTTCATTCCTTTCTATTATCTTATAACTTGCCCATCAAATGTCTCCCTATTTTTTTCTCCGTTGCTTTCCTTTTCACTGATTCTTTCCTTTTAGAACATAATGATATTTCTTTTACTTCAACAAACTTCATTCATCCTGTAGTCTCCTCTGCCTGTCTCTGCTGCTCACTCTCCAGACTTTTCTGGAAAGTCTGTCAACATTTTCTTTCCAGACTTTTCTGGAAAGTCTGTCAACATTTTCTGTCATACCTTCCTCTCTTCCCACCGAATTTTGATTCCTCTGCAGTCTGGATTTTCTCCTGAAATATCAGTGAAACAACTTATCCAGAGCTGCCTTATTTTTAAAGATTTTCACATGTAAGAATTTCACCTTCTGAATTCCCTCCTCTTCAATTTTGTCTTGCTATCAAAACTTTTCTTCCAACTCAGGCTGTTTAAGGCTTATTTCCCAAAGCTTCTGAGCCATCTCTCTCTAGAGAGCATATCTAAATCACAAACCAAACTCACCAGACATACCCACTCACAACCCTATATCCTTTGTTTCTTATCTCAGCTAATTGCATAACAATTTCTTCATCTACCAAGCTAGAGATCTGGGATTCATCTTTTATTTTTTCTTCCTTTAATCATTAAATCCAATAATACTCAAAAATTTCATATTTTAAACACTCTCCTTTTTGTTTTCCCACTCTTTACAGCATCATAGCTCTCCTGGACTAAAACAATAGGTTTTTCTGTAGTTTAATAGCAACCAAAATTCACTTCCACCTGGACACTTAGACTATGATTTTATTCAGATTTAGGGTCTGCAGATGTTATTGGTTAAGGATCTCAAGATGAACTCATCCTGGATTTAGGGCAAGCCCTAAATTCAATGAATGTTGTCCTTGTAAAGAAGAGAAGAGGAGAGGCGCCTGGGTGACTCAGTGGATTAAAGTCTCTGCCTTAGGCTCAGGTCATGATCCCAGGGTCCTGGAATCGAGCCCCACATCGGGCTCTCTGCTCAGCGGGGAGCCTTCTTCCCCCCCTTCTCTGCCTGCCTCTCTGCCTAGTTGTGATCTCTTTCTGTGTGTGAAATAAATAAAAAAATCTTAAAAAAAAAAAAAGAAGAAGAGACGAGGACACAGAGACACACTGAAGGTCATCTGGAAGACAGGCAGAGTTCAGACTTATATATATGAGCAAAGGAATGTTTGGGGCCACCATAAGCTGGAAGAGGAAAGAAGAGTTTTTCCCTAGGGCTTTCAGAGGGTGGATGGTCCTCCTGACACCTTGCTTTCAGACTCTTAGCCTCCAGGAATGTGGAAGAAAACGATTCTGTGCTTTTAAGCTGCTCTGTTCTTGTTACTTTATTACAGCAGCCCTAGGAATCTAGTAACATTTCTCAAGTGGCATCCATAACGTCTAATATCAGGATTCTTTATGGAATGCTTTGATAATCAGTTGAAAGCAATAGAACACCTTCCAAAAGAGATGCACGAACACACAATTCAAAATTTCACTTATAATTTTACAAGTCTCCAGAACCATCAAGGTTTGTCTAAGGAACTCTTAGTATTCACGCAGCCAATTAAGAACTCCTTCCTTATAGATAGTATCCTGAGTTAATTTGCTACATTACAATTCTGAGTAAGTCATCTTCTGGTTTAAAACATCAACATCCTTCCTGGACTATAAGACTCTATATAATCAGACTTCATTCTTATATACTACAGCTTCCTTGCTGAAACAACTTTTATTCTTATTCCTCCAAATGAATGTTTCGAGAGCATACCATGCTTCTGTGCCTTTACACATGCTCTGTGCATTGCCTGGACCTCCCTTACTTCCAGCTACACCCAACCATCTAATAAATTTCTAGTTGTTCTTGAGGTTTTACAAATTCATCTCATCTGTGAATCAAATGATCTCACTGGAAAAGTATTATTTTGCTTTTACAAAATGATTCAAGTTCTTAACTGTGACACATTTACGAAATACAAGGCACTTTACTTTGAGTGTAAAAAAAATTTAATGATTGTATTGTAGTATTTTGTTTAAATTTCCAAATCCTTCCACTGTTTCTGACTTCTTAAAGACATGAATTCATTATAATTATATAATATATAATAGAGTACTAAATGTATCATGGAATTCAAATTGTAGGCTTTTATTCCAATTGTATAGATTGGAATCTCAGAATTATAAGTTGTAAGCTTTCTACTTTAAACAAATTATTCAACTTTATAAACCTTTTCTTCTCTGTTAACTGGTAAAATAAAAAAAAAACATGGTTAACTCATAGGATTGTTGCGAACATTAAAGAGAAACTTAAAAATAAGATAGCGTCAGATATATAGCAGGAATTAATTTTTTATTAGTTAAATTTAATAATGCCATTCAGGTTATAAATTTATAAAGTTATATTGTACATAATACCTCTCACCTTTCTTTTTGTCATAGTTTACCTGTTGAAGAAGCTGGATTTTGTTGATTGCATGCTCACGGTCTAGTTCAACATGGTCCTTTGTCTCTGTGCTTTCTGCAAAATGACTGCTAGGTCCAGAAATTTGGATCCTTTTGGCATGATCCTATATGATGTTTGGCAAAATCTATAGAAAACATATACTTTCTAGTTATCTCTATTTTTGTAGTGTTAGTGCCCGTTGATGTTAATGCCTATATCTATTATTTTATGAAATTTTGCAAAATAATGGTATTTTCATTTTGTCACTTCCCTTTTCTGTTTGTTACTCAGGTGCTGTTATAAAGACAAACATTTATTTGGTAAACCCTAAAGCCAGCATCATTTATTTGGTAATCCAGGAACATAGTTCATATGGGAAAAGCAGTATGAATATTTGATTCTTTCACATCATGAATCAGTTCCTTTTGAACTGATGACCAGCTCTTCTTTAATTAAAATTATGAAAACACGGATTTACACACATATGGTGGGCTTAAGTCCTTTATAATAGTTATCATCATAGAAGCTCAGATTGTCTCATTTTCAGTCAGTGAAGCCTCTTGCGATTGACCTTGGAGTCCTTTTGGCATAGCACTAGTAAGCTTTGCTAAGATGTGGCTTATATCAAACATGTCCTGGCTCAGAACTGGAATTAGCCATTTTTTAAGGAAACTTTAATTTTTGTGAGAAATGTCATTTCCAAACTTTTGAACTGAATGCTGAAGATATTTATTGTTATCACACTGATCATTGGTCATTGTGTCTAGGTCTTTTAGTGAACCAAGCATGGAAAAAAAATATATATATATATGTATATATATTTAATATAACATAAAACATAATAATGCAATATGTATATGCAAAGAAATATATATAAGTATATGTGCAAAGACTAAATACTTTGTGAGATCGTATTGATACTGCCAATTCAAAATCAAAACTAAGGAGGCTTTATTTTGCTGCTTCCCAATGACCTTTGTGTGTCTTTCCTTCCTTATCAAGAATGCTGGTTCTCAAAGATATACATAAATGCTTGTTTGTTTAATCCCCATATTACATATTACAGAAGTAGCAGAATGATAATAGTAATAGTATTACTAATATGATTATGAAAATATTAAACATTTTTTGCATATACTCTCCTCATTCTTCCCTCATTTTAAATAGTTATACTATCTCTACATTATCAAAGTACATAACCACTGCATACTACACGCACTCCTTCTAAAGCTTCATTTGCTTTTCATTCTAGAGCTAAGTACCAGTTCCTGTGTTGATTCTTCTCCAGTCATTTTAGTGATCTAAAATATATTTTCCAGTCAACTTCTGAGGAAGTGTATAAGCGACTATATTCCCCATCTTGCCTGTTAGTAGTTCTGTGTCCTTCAGACTGGATAGTCAGGTTTGCTGGATATAAAATTTTTGGCTCACCTCTTCTTTCCTTGGTTTTCTTTAATATGGTCCTCACTTTCTTATGGCATAAAGCGTTACTGTTAAAAAAGTCTGATGGAAAATTGGGGAATTTCTTGAGGTCCAAAGGATGTTTTCTTTTTTCTTTTTCTGAAAGATCAATAATTTCATTAGATCTTATTGTTGGCACTCAGCATGCTCTGTCAACATGTAAATTCAAATCTTTTATTTCAGAAGAATTTTTATTTCTGGAAAATTTACTTGACTTACGATTTTAGCAATTACCTCTTCTCTTGTTTTAGGATTATTTTCAGGGAATCCTGTCCTTATGTGGACCAACTTTTATTATCACTCTCATAATATCTTCTGATTTTTTTATATTATGATCTGTTTTTCAGAGTACATCTTTAAAGTATTCTTTCATTGCCTTTAGAGAACTTACTATTATCTTTTTTCTTATTGTAATTTGTATGGGATAAGATTCAATTTTTTTTATTATTCATTTTTATGGAAGTTTATTTCCTGGACTTTTAAAATTAGATAGAATTCTACTTCTTTTTTTTTTCTTTCTACTCCCCACTACTTTTTTTGGTAGTGATATAAAAACATATAGTGGCTTTTTTCTGTGATATCTTCATTCTGCTCCCTCCCAACACATTAGGAAAATCTTTTTATTTCATTTCTGATACTCCTGCCTTGTTCCATTTGATTTCACTCACAGAATTCTCTCTTACTTAGAAGGAAGTCCTGATAGGTCCATCTTTATGGCTCATAGGGACCCAACGGTTGTAGGTCCTTTTCACCATTAGCCAATTGTACTCATCTGTTGCTAAAGGGACGCCTTATGCTAGTTTCATCCCTGCATGCTGTCTACTAAACTGATGTTCTCCTGTTTTCTGGTGTATGGGATGCTACCATGTCATTTCTTTCTTTTCTTTTCATAGAGATTCTGAAACTATGTAGGGTTTTTACTCATCTAAGGTTTTGGTGATCATGGGAATTTCTTGCCACCTAATTTTGCTGTTAATGTTTCCTATGTGATTTAGATTTTTCTCTTTAGTAGTTTTTTTCTTCTTTATACCATTTTATTAGTTTCCTATTATTGCTGTAACAAATTACAGCAAACTTGGTGGGTTCAAACAGCATAAATTTATTAGCTTCAATTTTGAGGGGGTCAGAAGTCCAAAATCAGTTTCCCTGGACTAAAAAGGAGGTACCAGCAAGGCTCTGTCCCCTGTGGGGCTCTAGGATTCAATTTCCTTTCCTTTTCCAACTGCCAGAGGCTGCCTGCACTTGTTGAGACCTGGTCCTTTCTTCATTTTCAAAGCCAGCACTTAGCATCTTCATGTTTCATATCTCTAACTCTGACACACCTATCTATCCTTGTGATTACATTGGGCCCACTGGGTAATCTGGGATAATCTCCCATTTTAGCACTCTTAATTTAATCACATACACAAAATCCCTTGTGCCATAAAAAGCAACTCATTCACAGGTTCTGGGGATTTGGATATCTTTGAAAGAGCCATTATTATTCTGGCTACCATGGTGGTTGGCCAGTGAGATTAAAAAGAATTCTGGGGCGCCTGGGTGGCTCAGTGGATTAAGCCTCTGCCTTCAGCTCAGGTCATGATCTCAGGGTCCTGGGCTCAAGACTTGCATAGGGCTCTCTGCTCAGCAGGGAGCCTGCTTCCCCCTCTCTCTCTACCTGCCTCTCTGCCTACTTGTGATCTCTCTCTCTCTGTCAAATAAATAAATAAAATCTTTAAAAAAAGAAAAGAATTCTGCTACCATCTTCCCCAAATCCTCCCCTGAACTATCATATATTTTTTTTTCACCACAACTAAATACTGCCATAAACCCAAGATTTTGAAAGAAGATGAATTTGGAATAATTCCATTATACCTCCCTTAAGCAAAAAATTTACCTGGCTAAATATAAGTTACTTTATTTGACTGTGTATTATGCCAGATAGTATGTTAAATAATAATAATAAGAAGAAAATGCTAGATAGTGTTGGAGTGTGTGTGTGTGTGTCAGTGTGTCTTTAAAAATCCTTGAATATAACATTGCAAGGTATTTTGTGATAAATAGATATATTTAAATAAAGCAAGAAGAGTGGCTGAAGTTTACACATCACTAAATCATAGCAATAAAAATCATTATTTCATCTGCATGTGTGCTATGGACAAGTGGCAATGGAAATGCTATGCCTCTTCCATCTGGTATGAATTAAAGCTCTTCTGAAGAAGAATGTGAAAGTCATTCAAGCTTGCACATTCTTTAATTTCTTTTATTAAGGCCTGCACAAAGTCACTGTAGCTAGGAAGCAATACACGGGCTTCCAGAAACTACAAAGTGTAACAGCTGGTTTCAATTACCCTACAATTACACTACAGTATGACCATATGCACAGATGTTCAGCTTTCTGTTTAAGAAAAAAAATGAATTAAAGAGTTAATTCCCTATAAAAATTTGAGAAATTTTGTGGTCTATACATACATTTCTTTGGCCTAACTTTAACCTTCTAGTTACAGTCAAATATATGAATTAAAGCAATTCAGATTAGACACTAAGTGGAAGAACAGAAATCTTTTTAACTTTAACATACAATGAAACTATATTTTAAAAGTTCATTTCCTGGAACAAAACATGTTTCAAGAAATGTGCAATCTGAAAATAATCATTTAATGATTAAATCAAGCAACCTTTCATTAAGCATATAGGCACATAGGTAACTTTAATATCAGCTGAGTAAGACTAATGAGATTTGGCATTTCTGACTCCAGTGACCTTTATCAAATCATAGGTTGTCTATTAAATATATCACACTGAACTAGAGATAACAAATACACATGCTGAATTGACCTTTTTAATACCCATCTGAGACTGAAAATCACGTTTTCATATTTTTTACCTGAAGTTCAAAGTAGGTTTTTAATAATATAGTTGTTTTAATTAATTTGAGTTCTTAACCTTGTTGGAACCAGTATGGTTAAGTCTGTTTGTATTATCTGCAGTAATTAGTGAAATGTAGCTAGCATTGTTAAGGAGGCATTTACTAACATTGAAGCTTATTCTCCAATAGGTATTTCAAATGAATATGCCTTATCTTTTTTTTTTAGATTTATTTATTTATTTGAGAGAGAAAGAGAGAGTGAGAGAGGGAGAGAGAGGGAGAGAACACATGCGAGTCAGGGTGGAATAGAGGGAAAGGAGAGAGAGAATCCCAGGCAGGTTCCCCACTGAGCCTGGAGCGCAACAAGGTGCTCAGTCCCAAGACCATGAGATCATGACTTGAGCCAAAACCAAGAGTTGGGCACTAAACCTGCTGAACCACTCAGGCACCCTGAATATGCCTTATCTTTTAAAAGTGAAAGTGTAACAATTGTTCAGTTTAGGAGTGCATCAGCTCCTTAATTGTATAATATACAATTATAATTGTATAATTATACAATTATAAAATATATCTTCTGTTCAATTAAATGACATGATGGATAAGTAAAGGTGAAATTATATGTTGCATTGAAAATAGAATGTCTATCAAATTAAACAAATATGAATAAAAGAAGAAAGTACATTTATATAGGTTAAAAGCCCCAGAATCCTCCTGTCTTATAAGTATTTACTATTGAAATAATGTGTTTATCTGAAAGAAAAAAAAAAAAGTATTTGAGTAGGTGTTCAGGGGCATAAATTTGTAGCTGCATGTATATTTTATAGACATAGTGGTAGATGGATACTGTTTAAAGTGTCCCTAATGTTAATTATCATTTATTAGTTTGCATAGTCTGGAAATGGGGAAATGTAATAATCAGGACTTATTTCCAGGCATATTTTAGTTACTATTAATTTGGCAGCCAGGAAGTGAAAATAAATTCCTGGAAGGCAAATGGACTCCCAGTTGTGTAGTTTGAACTTTTTTCCATTTACACAGTTTCAATCAGCATAATAGAATATATTAATATGCTTACTTTTTGTATGAAACTTTGTTAAACTGGATGAAGAATATTTATCAAAGTCCTACTATTTTATTAGAACATTTCACTAACCTTTCACTATTGACAGAATAGAAAATTCGTTGTTCAAATGGTACTAAACTGTTCTAGAAATTCTATCTAAAAGGGTCTCAACCACGCAGTTGCACCATGTTCTGTCCTTCTGATGGTACATAATTTAATATCTTCAATATCAAGAGTACTCATTCGTTAGTAAGTATCAGACAAGATACCATTCACAAGGCTGGAAATGTTTTCTGCATATTTCTCAGATATATTCAATTGTTGTTTAGTTTTCATAAATAAAGAGAGATCTTACCTAATATGCATTTAGCATTGTAGGTTATTAACAATCACTTAACCTCTTTGAACTTTTAGCCTTCTAAACCTAAGTGGTAGCTAGGATTCCTCCAGCTATATGATTCTATGATCTGTAAAACTCAACACAACTCTGAACATTGAAAAGGCCCTTCAATCATCTACTGAAGCTTTCATCATGCAACAGAAGTGTGAACATCAATGATCTATTTAAAATTCACTGTCAGAAATATTTTACGTTGCTAGAAAAGCACCTAATATTTCATACTGGTCTATTTTAGTAATAGATGATGACTAACTTCATCTAATGTGTCAAGCACAATATTTATATTCTCCTGGGAAGATTATTTCAAATTATAAATCAAAATCCAAATAAACAACAGTGCTTCACTTGAAAATCATAAATAACTGTCAAATATCAATGAATGGTTTCTTATACAGATGTCAAATACTGATAGATGGGGTGACCTGCACATTTATTATTGCTCTTTTCAAATCTGTTCATGCTTAGAAGTCTTTCAGTGTAATCGATAAGCATCTTAATAGGGTAACCAAGATTCGCAGAAAAGATACAGTTTTTATTTTTCACCATCACTATTCTCTTCTACATTTCTTATTTTAAAGTTTTCTAATTCTTGTCTGTAATATATTTCAAACAGAGACTTAACTACTTATGTCCTAAAGGGGGAGAGGGGAAGCTACAACTTTTAGCAGTAGCTGTAAATCTAGGATGTGGGGGGAAGAATTTGACTGAATCTTGTCCTTCCTCCTGAATATTAAGTCAAGGCCCCTCTCATGTTGATGAAGATAGAACATAGAGAACATCTTCAGCCTTTCTACAATTCTGTGGTGTCATTGCATTTCACTACAAAATGAAGGCTATTTATGTTTATATCCTTTTTCTTTTTTTTTAATTTTTTTTTTTAATATTTTATTTATTTATTTGACAGAGAGAGATCACAAGCAGATAGAGAGGCAGGCAGAGAGAGAGAGAGGGAAGCAGGCTCCCTGCTGAGCAGAGAGCCCGATGCGGGACTCGATCCCAGGATCCTGAGATCATGACCTGAGCCAAAGGCAGCAGCTTAACCCACTGAGCCACCCAGGCGCCCCCAATCCTTTTTCTTTTTTATGAGAGAGAGAGCACAAGAAGGGTCAGGGGGGAGGGAAAGGGAGAGAGAGAATCTTAAGCAGGTTCTATGCCCAACATGGATCCCCACATAGAGCAATCTCAGGGCCCCTAGACCATGACCTAAGCTGAAACCAAAAGTCGGACACTTAACTGACTGTGTCACTCAGGCACCCCCATGCTTACAATATGAAAAAGATAATTACTATTTTTGGTAAAAGATAACTCCACATTAGAATTATTGAATTACAGAATCTATTTAGTGCTGATATTCATCACTTTGGTCTGGTTAATTTCCATCCTGTTATGATTGAAAAAATATTTATCTGGATGGTCCTTCCTCCTTTTCCTCATTGGAAAGAGAAGAAATAAATGCCTTGCACATCTTCTATACTTACAGTTCTAGAAATTATTATGACATTACAAAACCAAAGAATGTTAATAATGAAATGTAAATAGAGGTGATTAAAGATGCAAAGGATCACATTGTTGGCAGCACATGAAAAAGTACATGTTATTGTCAGGATTAAAGAGACTCTCAGATCTGAAAGTATATTTACCCAATTGACACTTGAATTCTCTTCATCTTCCCCATACACAAAAAAATAAAAATGATTGGTTCAATGTATGTCTTAGGAAACATTAGGTGATTTTTCAATATATAACTTCAAAGCATTGATGGAAGAGAAATAAAGAGGTAAAATGTCAGTAGTAGCAAGGGAAAGTGATATTATCATAAAAAACTTTAATATTTTATATAAAACTCATGGAGGAGGAATTCTTTGTGTGTGTATTTCTGAAATTTATTGATTTATTGATTTATTTAGTTATTTATTTATTTATTTTCTGAAAATGATTTTAAAATGAACCATAAAGAACAGCATGAAGCAGAAATTCAGAAAGCATATGGAACATCCATTCCACCTCTCCAATATCAGAGAGCAAATGGATGTTGATGGTATCTATCCACATTTTTTAGTTTCACCCAAGTCATCACAACCTGTTTTGGGTGCTCACTAGTGAACTGAACCATTATTCAGGTGAATAAATTCTCTACTTGAGACTGGTTGGATTGGGAGATTGTTAGAAGCTTAGCTAGCCTATCTTCACTGTAAGATTCTCAGAGTTAGCACCTGGTAGTCAGTGAGCCTTCTTAGAAAGCAGCAAGGACAGTTTGGTGCTTGAGTGAATGTCCATGAGGATTATTTTTCCTTTCTTCCTCTGAAAGTATGTATTTGAATCTATTCTGTGCTATATTCGCACACCTATTTTTCTTTCCATGTTGGGAAACATGCTATTCTCTGTAGGTTGATTGTTGGAGGAAAGGAGCCTTTGGAGTACAACTGAAAGAATCATGTATACTTAGAGGAAATGTAGAAGGTTGAGACTGGGGATGGAGAACACTGGAATAGACTCTCAGACTAATGGTCAGTATTAATAGCATCCAGTATAGAAAAGTTGAGTGTGATATTAAGACTCTTAAAACAGTTGTTGTTGTTGTTGTTTTATAGCTTTGATCTCTGTTAATTGGGAGTAGAATCAACAGTTATGTTTAAACATTTCCCTTGTGCAAAAACAATATCATTCTAGGAAATTTCCTTCCTTGGGCAACTCCAAAAAAATCTATATCAGGGGAGTTTTAAGGGGCATTTCCCTTAGAATAAAAATTCATAAATAGGAACTAACTTGCTCCTGAACCAATCCCAGGATGGGTTATTAGTTTTTAATATATGAAAATATGCTTTAATTCAATTCAGGATTTTCAGGGTTGTGGTTGGGTAGTCTACTCTTAGCTACTGCCCTGGAGATCTAGAGTTACCTTAATAATGAAGCTAATTGTAAGGAAAAGTAGAGAAGAAAGAATAACTCTGCTTCTAGTAGAGTCTAGGAGAAGAATAAAACGCACTTTGGTTTAAGTGATAGCAAATGATGTGATACTAGATGCTAGGTAGTTGATACTAGAGTTTTCCTCCACTATAAAACCATGATCCTGTTATCAAAGACAGTTGTGCCACAGGTACGATCTCACACCTGTTAATTTGAAGAGAGTGGCCTTTTCTGCTCATTCTAGTGAAACAATATTGAGACAGTAAAGTGCAAATGTGTTCTGGTCAATATCTGTGCTTTAGAAAGCTTTAATTTTATAAATAGAGAAGAAATAATTCCTATCAGCTGGGCTTAACAACTCAGGTCAAAATCTTGACTCAGTAATTAAGCAATGTCTTAAAACTGACTATTTATGAGCTCCATTTCATTCCCTTTTTTATACAATGCTGATTCCTTTTCTTCTTCCTTTCTTCCCTTACTCCTCCTCCTATAGTTCTCCTTCATCTTCTTTCTGTACCCGCTCCTACTTTTTCTCATTTTTTGGATACCAATTGATAAATGGATATGAGAGAAACCATAGAAACAGTATAACTTTTTCTAGCTTCTTATGGTCCCAAGCATTCCTTGGCTGATAGAAGCATAACTCTAATCTCTATCTCCATCTCTGCATGACCTTCATGTGTCCGTGTTACTATGTGTTTGTTACTGTGTCCTTTTTCTTATGAGAACACCAGGCATTGGACTAATACCCACTCTAAATCAAGGATGATGTCATCTTGAGATCCTCAAACTTAAATATGCAAAGATCTTATTTCTAAATGATGTCACATTCACAGATACTGGGGGTTAGGACTTCTACATATATTTTCTTTTGGGGGTGGTGGATGGGGAGAAAAACACAATTCAACACAAAACAGAGATGGCAAAATATTCTGTGAACTGATATTCATAGATACATCTTTTCTAAGTACTGTCTTACTAGTAATGTATTTATTTTTTCCTCAAACTGTTCTCAAATCTCAAACACCAGTAGCTACATTAAATAGAACCTGCCAGAGAAATGCGCTTTGGACTTACTTCATGCACAAGTTCAAGGAGAAAAAAAAGTAGGTAGAACATGGAAATCAAGACCCCAAAACTTAGATGCTCTTCTTAGCCGCTGATAGAGTATAAATGGATAAAATCTTAAAAATCTCAGAAATAGATTGCTCTGTGCAGTAAAGACATTTTAACAATGTTTGTTCTTCTGATCCATGAGCATGGAAAGTTTTTCCATCTTTTTGTCTTCTTCATTTCTTTCATGAGTGTTCTGTAGTCCCCTGAGTACAGATCCTTCACCTCTTTGGTTAGGTTTATTCCAAGGTATCTTATGGTTCTTGGTGCTTTAGTAAATGGAATCTATTCTCTAATTTACCTTTCTATATTTTCATTGCTATTGTATAAGAAAGCAACTGATTTCTCCCAAAAAATAAGTAATCATGTCGAGAAATAGGCAGAAGACATGAAAAGACACTTCTCCAAAGAAGACATACAAATAGCTAACAGACACATGAAAAAATGTTCATCATCATTAGCCATCAGGGAAATTCAAATCAAAACCACATTGCGATACCCCCTTATACCAGTTAGAATGGCCAAAATCAACAGGACAGGAAACAGCAAGTGTTGGAGAGGATGTGGAGAAAGGGGAACTCTCTAACACTGTTGGTAGGAATGCAAGTTGGTGTAGCCCCTTTGGAAAACAGTGTGGAGATTCCTCAAAAAGCTAAAAATAAAGCTACCCTCTGACCCTGCAATTGAATTACTGGGCATATACCTCTAAGATATAGATGTAGTGAAAAGAAGAGCTATATATATCCCAATGTTCATAACAGCAATGTCCACAGTCGTCAAACTGTGGAACGAGCCAAGATCCCGTTCAACAGACAAATGGATGAAGGATATATCCATATATACAATGGAATATTATGCCTCCATCAGAAAGGATGAATACCCAACTTTTGTGTCAACATGGATGGGACTGGAAGAGATTATGCTGAGTGAAATAAGTCAGGCAGAGCAAGTCAATTATCACATGGTTTCACTTACTTGTGGAGCAGAAGGAATAACATGGAGGACATTAGGAGAAGGAAAGTAAAAGTGAATTAGGGAAAATTGGAGAGGGAGATGAAGCATGAGAAACAAACTGAGGGTGTTGGAAGGTAAGGGGGTGAAGGGATGGGTGAGCCTGGTGGAGGGTATTAAGGACGGCATGTATTGCATGGAGCACTGGGTGTGGTGCATAAACAATGAATCTTGGAACACTGAAAAAAATAAAATTAAATTAAGAAGTTAAAAAAAATAAGTTCTTCTGTCTCTTAAAAAAAAGAAATCTCAGAAATAAAATATACAT
Source organism: Meles meles (assembly GCF_922984935.1). NCBI lineage: Eukaryota > Metazoa > Chordata > Mammalia > Carnivora > Mustelidae > Meles > Meles meles. Next base: position 75,272,356 of record NC_060067.1, read on the forward strand.
AGATAAATAATCAGAAAGAAGCTGTATTTGTTCCTTATATATTTCTACCTTAATCTGCCAAGAATTTGAAAGGACTTATAAAAATAAAGTCATACAATAAGCATAAATAAAGAAAATCAAAACCCAGAACATGGGATATTTGCATATAAATAATAATAAAGGGGGGAATAATATACTGACCATACATATATTTGGTCTTATTTATGATCGTAAGCACTATACCTTCATATTGGAATGTTGAATTGGCTCTCAGATTTCTGGCAGTGGAGGAAAGAAAGAGAAAGAGAGAAAGAGAAAGAGACAAAGCATGGAAGGGAGGAAGGAAGAAAAGAAGGGAGGAAGGAAAAACAAAAGTAGGGAATCAGCAGTGATTATTGAAATTTTCAATATATAGAAGAAAATACTAGTTTTCAGAAAAAAAAGGTTTTCTTCCCCATCACATAGTGACTCACCACGTAATGATGAATCATCATAAGTGATTGATTAAATGGAAACTTAATATAGAGAGGCACAGAGTAAATTTTTCAAAATTTTAAAAATGAATACAGTAATAGTGTTCACATGGCAGTTCTTCCAAAGTAAGTTTATAAAGACAAAAAGGCAGTGTTATAGGGTAGTTCTATTTTCAACATTTTGAGGAACCTCCATGCTGTTTTCCAGAGTGGTTGGACCAGCTTGCATTCCCACCAACAGTGGAGGAGGGTTCCCCTTTCTCCACATCCTCTCCAGCATCTGTCATTTCCTGACTTGTTAATTTTAGCCATTCTGACTGGTGTGAGGTGATATCTCATTGTGGTTTTGATTTGTATTTCCCTGATGCCGAGTGACGTGGAGCACTTTTTCATGTGTCTGTTGGCCATCTGGATGTCTTCTTTGCAGAAATGTCTGTTCATGTCCTCTGCCCATTTCTTGATTGGATTGTTTGTTCTTTGGGTGTTGAGTTTGCTAAGTTCCTTATAGATTTTGGATACCAGCAATTGCACTACTGGGTATTTACCCTAAAGATACAAACATAGTGATCCGAAGGGGCACGTGTACCCGAATGTTTATAGCAGCAATGTCTACAATAGCCAGACTATGGAAAGAACCTAGATGTCCATCAACAGATGAATGGATAAAGAAGATGTGGTATATATACACAATGGAATACTATGCAGCCATCAAAAGAAATGAAATCTTGCCATTTGCGACGACGTGGATGGAACTAGAGCGTATCATGCTTAGTGAAATAAGTCAATCGGAGAAAGACAACTATCATATGATCTCCCTGATATGAGGACATGGAGAAGCAACATGTGGGGGTAGGGGGATAGGAGAAGAATAAATGAAACAAGATGGGATTGGGAGGGAGACAAACCATAAATGACTCTTAATCTCACAAAACAAACTGGGGGTTGCTGGGGGGAGGTGGGATTGGGAGAGGGGGAGCGGGCTATGGACATTGGGGAGGGGAGGCGAACCATAAGAGACTATGGACTCTGAAAAACAACCTGAGGGTTTTGAAGGGTCAGGGGTGGGAGGTTGGGGGAACAGGTGGTGGGTAATGGGGAGGGCACGTTTTGCATGGAGCACTGGGTGTTGTGCAAAAAGAATGAATACTGTTACGCTGAAAAAATAAATAAAATGGAAAAAAGAAAAGAAAACAAAACAAAACAAAAAGGCAGTGTTAAAGTCTAACTAAGAGAAAGATGATGAATCTAAACAGAACCAACACAATTTTGTCAGAGTTAATCCAATTCAGTTCTAAGCTTCTGGGAGAGAATGTGTGCTTTTTATCTTTTTGACTCATTAATAAATAGACTGTTCATCTGTTTTGCTTTGACAGTAGGCTTAGTGCCTTAAAACAGTCCAGATCTATCACCTCATGGTTTCTATGGGTCATAGGTTTCTATAGGTATGGGTGTTTCAGCCTCAGAAGTCAAGTGGGCTTGGCTAATTCCTGTTTAGTCTCACAAGCCAAAATCTAGGTGTCAGTAGGATTGTGTTACCTTCTGGAGGCTGTAGATGAAAATCAATTTCCTAGCTTCTGCAGGTTGTTGGCAAAACCCAGTTCCATACAGTTGTAGGACTGCATATCAGTGTGGCTTGTTTTTTTCTTCTAGAGGCTGCCACATGTTCCTTGGCTCTTGGTGATCTTTGTCTTCAAAGACTTCAGTGGTGGGTAAGTCCTTCTCATGCTTCTATTCTCCTGCCTCTTCTGCCACATCTCTCTCATTGACTCTTCTGCTTTCCTGTTTCACCCTTTTCCTCTCACAGGGTGGAAGGTGGGTGGAAGGATGGAAAGTGAGTCTGGAGGAGAAAATGGAAGTAACTAGCATACAATACTATCTATCTATCCCCTTCAAATGACTGCTGTAAGGAAAAAAAATTTAATCGATGTAATTACATAAAGGCACATTTGATTACATTGGGCCCAACAGGTAGCCTAGGATAATCTTCTTAAAGTCAATGGATCGGCAAACTTAATTCCTTCCATATGCAAATTCCTCTTTGTCATGTAGGGCAACATACTCACAGATATAACACCAAGAGATGAAGATCATAGGGATCAAAATCCTTCCCAGCATACTTTTGTATTGTTGGCTTAATGATAGAGCCTATGTTTCAGGAACCAAATAGGTAAGAGAACTGTCAACCTTCATGGAAAATCAGGAACTTAATTTGGTCTCTCACATTTCTGCAATTAATACCTAAAAGTAAAGTAGGGGTACTTTATCAAGACTTTTTTTTTTTTTTTGGTCCAATTCAACAACTCGATATATGAATGAATCACTTGAATTCTTTAAATTTTACTCAGTGGTGCACGACTGATGTTTTGGGCCTGAAAAAATTTTAATATCATATTACTAGTTAACCAATTCAACCCTAGAAATGCCTTATAGATGCTTTCAAGAATAGTCGATTTGAGCAACATACATTTTGTACTTCCACCAAATTGAATTAGTTACAATATGATGTGTATAAATAAGACTAATGATCTACTTTATATAAGATGGAGATTGATTCAACTTTGAGAAATGGTTGTCAAAATTAATATGCAATCAGTATTAAGCTAATGTTCTTAAGAGTATCCATTTTTTGTATTGGCTTTTTATTAAGGCATTAGATTGTTTTATATTCTTTGCAGGTATTTTAATGACCACATAAATTTCTCCAATAATCTAATATTATTTTCTTACCCAGTTTCTTATTGTAGTGCAATTCAGTTGACAACTTTTTTTTTTTTAATTCTAAAATGTAGACTATGCTAAATCTCATTTTCAGGCATTGAATTTTTCTTCTCTCCTTTAATATTTTATATTCTTTGCTTATGATACATTTTAAGACACAAGATTACTTGCTCCAAGTGAATGAGAGAGACTTTCCAGTTGTTTTCCAAAAAGAAATCAATCACCATTTCACCAGTGATGTAGGAGAATATCAATTTCATTTTATCTTAGCAATATACCATTGTAATTTTTTGAAGTTTTGTCAATTCTGAAAAAAAGTGTCTTTATTTAAATATGGTAAACTTTATATGAGATAAGTTCCTGCTTTTTAGTCTTATTTTCATGAACTTTCTTTTTCTTCTTTTTTTAATCAGGATTCTGAGAATAGAGACAAGACTAAATGGTTTCCTCAGGGAATTTTATATAAATATCTACCCTAAACTAAAAATAGTTATGCATCCCAAAGGAAGTTGGTCAATTTAGGCTTAGAAATGACTAAATTAAACAATGTTTGCCACAGCCTCAATTTCTAAAGAACTGTCCTTACATACTATATATATATACACACATATAGATATATGTGTGTGTGTGTATACATATGTATATGTATATATATATATATATATATATATGGTTTGCTTGATTTTTTAAAAAACTTCATCACACAATAATGTTGGAATGAATAATGAGATAATGTCTTTAAAAAGCTCTTTATTTGTATGGTGGGAATGGTCACAGAGAAGTATGCTATTATTATTTTGTTTTAAATTTAGTTAAAATAAAATTATTACCTAAGGATTTGTTCGTCTGCTCAATTTAAACCTAATAAGTCTGAATTCTTTTTCATTTGTTTTTTTCCTCTCAAAATCATAAAATATTTAAAGAGTAATTTTTGTAATAAAATAGGTAATGTCACTGTCAGTAAACTCATCATTTGTTTCTGTAAATTCAAGCATTGATGGTTATCCTGGATTTTTTTTAAATTCATTTTTTGCTTTAGAATAATTTTAGACTAACAGAAAAGTTGCAAAAATAACACAGAGAGTTCTCACGTACTGAATACCCAGCTTCCCTTATTGTTAACAATTTACATTAATATGGTATATTTATAACAATGAATAAATCAAAATTTATAAACTACTAAGTCCATTTTTATTTATATTTATTTAGTTTTAACTAGTGTCCTTGTTCTGTTCAAAGATCTCATCCAGAACATACTTTGGTCACCAGTCTCCTTACACTTCACTTGACTGAAATGATTTCTCAGATTTTTCTTGTTTTTATAACTTTGATGTGTTTAGGAAACATCAATTGGGTAACTTGTAAAATGTTCACCAACTGGGATTTGTCTGATGTTTTCTTCTCATGATAAGACTGGGGTTATAGGTTTTGGGGTAGAAGATGACAAAGGCATTTTCATTACATAACAGGTTACATGTCATAATGCAATTTATCCCCATTTGTGTTAATCTTCATCACTGACCCAAGTAGTATTTGCCAGTTTTCATGTTCTGTTTCTACATGGAGAAGTTATTCTTTTCTTCACATTTCCATACTGTTCTCATTAAAAGCAAGTCACTATGAGCATCCCATACTTCAGAGGTAGTCGTTACGGCTTTACCTCCTTGAGAGCCAAGTAGCTACATAAATCATTTGGAATTCTCCTTCAAGGGGTATTTGTCTCTTTCCACCCATTATTTATTTATTCAATTATTTCTTTGCATTAGTATAGATTCACAGATATTTATTTTGTACTTTGGGCTATAATTCAGTACTATTTTATTTATTTTGTTGCTTAAATTGTTCTCTGGCCATTGAGAACTCTTTCACTTGCCATCTGTGTGACTTTGATATATGCCCAGCATTGTGAGGTGAGAGGTTTATGTTTCTCTGTTGTTGTTGTTTTCTTTATTTTTGTTGTTTCTTTTTCTTTTCTTTCCTTTCTTTCTTTTTGCCGGGGGGCAGGGGTCATTTGAGCACTTTTTACTTTTTGGGCACTGAGATACTCCAGGTCATCTTGTGTATTCTTCACTTTACCCCTAGACTCAGTCTTTTCTCCAAGTAACCCTCGTTTCTTTTATTGATGAATAATATTATAAACCAAGAACTGAGAGCTAGGTACCCTGGGGTATTTTTGATATCAAAATCTATCCTACAGACAGAAACCCTTGGGATCATTTTTCCACATATATCTTTGATTAAGTCCCCAGAGTATCCCTCTGATGGGGGTTTCCAGCTCTGAGCAAATACAAGATGATCATCTGCAAGAGTGTGATGGCAGCTTTATGATCTCCTGACACTAGCAGTCATGAATATTTATTGGTGTATCAAGTGTATATCCCAGTGGTGTTCTCTTCTTTTTCTTAACCATAATGTGGATTATGAAAGGTAAGAATGATAGAATGGAGGGCTGAGATTGCTGACTAAATACCTCACTCTCTCAGCTATCCCCCAGACATCTCCCTCTGGGGCCAGATACCAAAATATCCACAACTTCTGGTACTGGCCAAACCCAGAGCAGAATCACTTGCAATGGACCTGGACACAGCCTACTCCATTTATTTTATCAAGCAAACATTTTATTAAGCATTTACCTTGCTTTAAACATGATTTTAAGTATTTTGACTATGGTGTTGAAGGCAATAGAGAAAGTTCCTACACCCTACACCATTCTAATGGTGAAGATAAGCAAAAACAAATAAACAACAACAACAAAAAAAATGAAAGAATTTCAACTAGGGGGAATATCACTAAAATAAATAATGGTATATTTATTATGTTCAGGAAAGGTGATATTTGGACTGAGATCTGAGTGACAGGAAGGATTCAACCAAATAAAAATTTTAGGGATGAGAATTCTAGGAAATAAGCAGGGCAAGTCCAAGTAAGTAGAGCAAGCTTGGTGTGTAAAGGAATAGATAAAAGGCTGATGAAACCAGAGAGATACAGAAAGCAAAAAGTGGCATGAAATAAGAGCAGTTAGGAAAAAGTGTGTACTATCATATGTGGCTTTCAGGAAGTTTGGAATCTTATTCTAAAGGTGACTGGAACACAGTGGGTGATATTAAGCAGGGGGTGCTATGGATCTGGTGCTGCATAGCAAGGAAATTATAAAGGGACAATTTTTTAGTGATTGCAATCTATCTAGGATTTATGACATGCCATGTACTATCTTAATGACTTTATATATATCGTTTCAGAATTGCTTGAAATAACACTAGGAGGTAGGTATTAATAATTCCATTTATTTCTAGGAAATTGAGGTTCAAAGAGATTAAAAAATAAATGAAGACCACTTGGCTAATAAGTAGTAAAGCTAGCATTTGAAACCTACAAAATTAGATATTCCATATGTTCAAATAAAAAAGAAAAAAAAACCAACTACGTGAGGAAGCAAGTTTAGAAATGCCACATATTAAAAGATATTGAAGAAGAGATGTATTTAAAGTGTGATTTCAAATAACATTAAGGTGATTTCAGCTAGTAGTACCTACAATACTTTAAATCTGCCCTCAGCCAAAACAATTTTACTCATGAAGACTTTCAGAGGGATACTTGCAGGAGGGAGAAAACAAAACAAAACAAAACAAATTCTTTTGTTTTCTTAACTCTTAATGATTGTTTTCTTAACTCCTAATGAAAAACTTCAGCAAGCTAGTTTGGGCCACATGAAATCTAGAACCAAGCAGCAGAGTTAATCACATTTTTCTGCCTCTTTGCAGAGACAGAGAGTAAGAGGAAGGCATTTTCAGGTTTTGGTTATTAGAGCTGCCAATGCTATGCTTTTTTGGACTGGGACAATGTTTGTTTGTTTGTTTGTTTGTTTTTAAGATTTTATTTGTTTATATGACAGAGAGAGAGCTCACAAGTAGGCAGAGAGGCAGGCAGAGAGAGAGAAAGAGGGAAGCAGGCTCCCTGCTGAGCAGAGAGCCTGATGTGGGGCTAGATCCCAGGACCCTGAGATCATGACCCAAGCCAAAGACAGAGGCTTAACCCACTGAGCCACCCAGGCACCCCTGCATTAGCTTTTCACAGTCAGGATTGGTAAATACTTTCTAGGAGTCTTTACAAACTTTATAGTAAGAAGAGAGAGGTTAGAGCTTATGCCCATATACGCTCTTTGATTTTCTTTGAAACTTTTCCTTTTAGATAATGTGGTTGAGTCTGTATGGGGCTCCTTCAGGGTAGAGACAGCTGTCTTTAACGCTAACTCTGAGCAGTGGAGCCTGGGGCAAGCTTGGGCTTCCAGAAGAGTTCAGTACACTGAGTCGACTGTTGTTACACAGTAACAACAGTAACTCTAAGATCCTTGAAACAAGGACACTCGCTTAACTTCTTGCAGAGAGCAAAATGGAGTCTCTCATGTCAAGCAGGGACCTGGGTCAAGCAATGGCACAAGCAGTTCAGGGACCACAGCTAGCAGATATCACTGGGACCAATGTCAGCTGACTCCCCAGAACCGATAACAAGCAGACCCAAGGACTGCAGAGACCCAAAACTGATTAAATCCCTTTAAAAATGGGAGGATTTTGGCAGCAAACTGTCAGACTTTTCAGATATGACCCCTCTGTGTCTGACCACTTGAAAAAGGCAACTGCCGCTGAAGGCTTGCCTGATTGATCTCTGAACAGAACCCAGATCCTTCCCTGCGTGAACATCAGAAGCAGTAAGTGCCGAGAGCTGACGCGGATCAGCCTGAGGCCTTATCGCAACTCCTCTTCCCACAGACCGACTTTGTGTTTGGTTCATTAACTTCCTACACTGTTCGGTTATCTTGTTTGTTGTGGGGTTTTTCTGCTGTCCTGCTTTGTGTGCTGCCTCAGAAGCCAAGTTTAATCACATGGTAAAACTTCGAGTTTGTGGGGTGCCTGGGTGGCTCGGTGGGTTAAGCCTCTGCCTTTGGCTTAGGTCGTGATCCCAGGGTCCTGGGATTGAGCCCTGCATCGGGCTCTCTGCTTAGCAGGGAGCCTGCTCCCTCCTCTCTCTCTGCCCCTCTGCCTACTTGTGATCTGTCTGTCAAATAAATAAATGAAAATCTTAAAAAAAAAAATCGAGTTTGTAAACCTGAACCTGCTTTATAATTATGATTTAACTTTGCTTTACAACTGAATAAAGCTGACATTGTGGAAAGGCACAACTACATGTACACATTCATAGCATGCTTATGACACTTCTATAATCCATCCTTTAAAAAAAAAAGAATTTCTTTTTAAATGAAAACATTTTCTTTTCTATAGGGAAGGAGTACTATGTTCTCAGATTGAGAAATCTTGCCTTGTATCACTGAGGAGAAAACCTAACATTTTTTTCTCTTAAGATTAAAAGTAATTCAGGTTAAATAATGCCTTCTCCAGCCAGTGCCAAGTTTGGACAGAAAGATCTCATTGTATCACATTTCTCTGAGAGTAAAACTTTCATTTGTTGATGTTAAGAAATATGATACATACAACATGAAAGCTGACTAAATGGCCAGAGTTTACTGATGGTTTTGAGTGTTAGGAAGAAATGGAAGAAGTGTGGTTACTGTAAGACCTCTGGTACAACGTGACTAGAGTATTTCGCTCTGGAACAGGACGAGACTTCTCAAAAAATTGAAAGGTTCTGTCACAGGCCCAGGGAAGATGGAGAGTAGTAAGCTTACCCTGAACTTATGGTGGATTTTTCTCAATTTCATAAAGCACAGAGAATTTTCCTCAACATCCTAAAGAATAAAGGAATGTTCAGATAAGAAATTGGGCAAGATAGTAATTGTTTTCAAAGTCAGCCAAATTAAAGCAACAAATTTACATACAAACAACCTACAACACTTTTAAGAAGGGTAGCCTTCTTGGGGCGCCTGGGTGGCTCAGTGGGTTACAAGCCTCTGCCTTCGGCTCGGGTCGTGGTCCCAGGGTCCTGGGATCGAGCCCCACATCGGGCTCTCTGCTCCACGGGGAGCCTGCTTTCTCCTCTCTCTCTGCCTGCTTGTGATCTCTGTCTGTCAAATAAATAAAATCTTTAAAAAAAAAAAAGAAGAAGAAGAAGAAGGGTAGCCTTCTCTAACTCAGCTGTATCTTTGGCCATTTTCAATATGTTAAATTAGAACAATGGATACCAGCAAAAACAAGATGTGTGGCATTCTAACAAATTATAAGAAATTCAATTACAATAAACTGATAGCCATGATACAATGAGGATGATGATTACCTGAAACAGATTTTAATAACTTTGTAAATAGAAACTTAATTCTACATTGAGCCATCTGATACTTAAATCTAAGAAATAGCCTAACTTTCAACACAGTCAGTAATTTGAAAATAGTCTCATGTCCTCTTATCTCACCTAAACAAAATATTTTCATCCAGAAGTTATTTACATTTATGATATAAAGTAACTTGTGGAGTGTTTTTTATCTGAGAATAAATTATATATGAAAGAAGAATTTAGAGAAGACTGGATTTGTACAAAGGGCTCAGATTTTATTTTCTTTTTCTTTTCAGGGATTCTTATTATTTTTGTTTTCAAAATAGTCAGACTACTTTGTTTCCACCATAAAGATAGTAAACTTTTGAGAACCTTATTAAAGATAGAAATAGGTGGCTCAGTCATTAAGCATCTGCCTTCAGCCCAGGTCATGATCCAAGGGTCCTGGGATGGAGCCCAGCATCAGGCTCCCCACTCAGCAGGAAGCATGTTTCTTTCTCTCCTACTCCACAAGGTTGTGTTCCTTCTCTTGCTATGTCTTTCTCTGTCAAATAAATAAATAAAATCTTAAAAAAATAGAAATAAAAATAAAATTCCTTTGAAAAGAGTTCTTAGTTCATCCGTTCTCTATCCTCACACTGTACTTCTCTATTTCTTTTTTTGTGTGTGATAACAAGATATTATGACAAATATATTGTTATGGCACCGAGTGTATGATTAAGGTCTCTGTTTGACTATGATTTCTTAATGGCTTATGATAAAATATAGAGTGAGTAACTGTCAAGAGCCCAGGGATTTCCCTTGCACTGAAGCTAAAATTTAATGTTATTTGTTGACCATTTTCCAAAACATTGTGGCAATTGTTGGTTCATGACATGCATTATTCTTGGAATATTATTTGACACTCAACACAGCACACTGCATTAAGATCTTACCTCTAGACTCACTAAGACTTCCTTGAAATGAAGAATCAATGTGTTTATTCTCAAAAGTACCAGCTATAAAATAAAATTTCACATGTATGCCTTCCATAGCATATCTTCAGAGGTGATTTTGAGTGTCATATATTTGTTTTCCATAGTATTCTCATTCTCTCTCTTTCTCAATCTCTCTCCATACACACACACACACACACACACACATACACACACGTATGTGTGTATAGTATGTATATGTGTTATATTTATAACATGAATGCATATAGGTATGTGTATTTATGTATATGTATTTTTTCAGAAAGTAAGTAAACTTAACTTTTATTATTATCTTTTCAACAGATAGTTATAACAAAATTATTAAGTGACCACTACATTAAGTATTGTTTGAGATACTAAATGTTAACAAAGAAGTATATATGAATGAGTTAAGTGAATTGATCTTTAATAAAACACTTGCAAACTTTAGTGGTACATGTGTGAAGAAAAAAGAGCCCTTCAAAGTCCAGAATTTTGGATGCAGTCAAATAGGAAAAATTAAAAGTAATGGCAGAAGACAGCACAGTAGCAATAGATTTATAAAAGAAGAGAGAAGTAATTTTTATTTATGTTCCTATATAAATATTTGAAAGCTTTCCACACTGAAATGAGATTCCAGGGTGGGCTAAAGCAGAAAAAAAAAAATCCACCACATGTTGCAGAATGTAATTGAAAAAGAAAGAATATCTTTCTATATTAGGAAATGGTCTTGAACATATGCTTATGTTAAGGAGTCTGTTGTGATTTGGAGTTTACGTTAGTTGGACAACCAGAAAGTTGTGGAATTTCTAAGCTGCAATGCTATGAAAAAACAGAGTGCAATGATGAGTTAGTTAACAAAGGATGTTGTGTGGTAATAGAAACCGACCCCAAATCCTTGCTGCTTTGCTCCTGTGGGATAAGCCTTAAGCTAACACAATAAAGCCATGAGTTTAATGCTTGTAGAGGTCTGTTAGTTTTTCCATACTCCAAGGACACAAATTTTGTCCCTTTCCCTAGCCAGTCATTTTACAAACACATGCTATTTGTTACAATGAGAACTAGACAAGTGATGGTGTATAAATCTAGAATAATAACGCTTTAGTAATTGTATTATTTTATACAAAGAACATAGCCCTATCATTTTTCTATTATAACTTTTTTTCTGTTTATAAAGAATACCAGGATGGATTCATTAAACTATTGCTCATATTTGAAATTCTAAAATGCATATCTTTTTATTTTTTTAAATGTTGCATTTTTTCCCTACCATTTTATGTGGTACAAATAGCTTTGGTTTTTGTGATTTTTCCTAGTAAGAATATAAGAGTTTTTATAGAGAAGTCCTTAGTTTAATATTATTTATATATTAAAAGTAAACATGCATTTGGTATATTTCATCACCACACTGTATACTCTATGATTTAATCAAACAGCACTATCTTCTTCCCCACATTTTTGAAAATGATATTAAAAGAGCATGAATTTATTCAATTGATCTCTCCAATTCCAGAGACTAAACTGTTCTGTGTTATTTAGTAAACCTAGGCAGGTTATAGACCCTGACTTCAAAGAGCTTACTATCTAATTAATAAGAAAGATCTTTAAATAAAACCAAACAGAACAAACTCCCTATATAGAGCCATAATATAAAATAGTGGGAAATACAACGAAGGAAGGTCTCGGAAGGTGTGTGTTAAAGTGCGATGGAATATTTTGATATGTCACCATTCTCTTTACATACAATATAATTCATTAAATGTGGATAAGCACAAACCCAGTTATAGCAAAAACAATATTACAAACACTCAGGAAGATAATATATTCCACTTGCAACTTGATTGTTTCAAATTAAGGATTTTGAAATATTAAAGATGATCAAATATTAACATCACGTTGGCATCTATTCTACAGTTTCTAAGGGTATGGAATAAAACACAGCTTACTCAGTAATCTAAGCTTCATTTTACAGCAGAGAACTACATCGACTTCCTGTTCACATTCAAACACAATTAAGGTGTTGCTTGCAATCTGTAAAGCGTTATTGTCTAAGCCTTCCTTACCTGAGGGACCACTTATCTGCCTTCCACCAAGTAAACTGGAACAGTTCTGCTGACAGTACCTTGTCTTAATTCTGAGGAGCTGATGAGGCAGCACCATTCATGGCTAACTGCTTGAATTCTGGTGTTCCTGCTACACTGCCATTATGACCCAATCAATATAGGACTGCTGCTTAAAGAATGCCGGTAAACAAAGAAACAAGTTTTCATTCAGTTTGCACTGGTAAATGGCATCTCCTGTATCTCTGAGCATTAAAATGTAGCACGTATGTGAAAAATTATTAAAATATATTGTTCTTGAACTGGTGGTTGCCAGAGCTGGGATGGGAGGGGAGGCTGGATGAAACAGGCAAAGGGGACTAAGAGTGTGCTTATCATGATGAGCGCTGAGTAATGGGCAGAGTTGGATTATTGCATTGTACACCTGAAACCAATATTATTATACTTGGATAAAAACATATAAATAAAAACATAAGAAAGGAGTGACCCCCAAGAAGCAGACCCCAAGGGATACTTTATATTTTCTTTACATTGTATCTATTGAAAAATATATATAGTTGTTTAGATAACTTGGGAAAATTTTAATTAGTTATTTTTGAAAACTCAAAACACAGTAAGATAGAAATTTGCCCCAAATCAAGTCATATTGATCCTACAAAATAAATGGATAATGCTAACCATCAACTCAAAAATTATGATTTACTGATAAAGTGCTTTAAGTAACATTCAAAATAAACAAATATAGGTAAGTCTAATGAAGACATAAATCTTTTATGTATTTTTCAATGTCAAAAAATACTGATACTAACCAAACTCTTATAATTAATCTGAAAAATTGGACAAGCAATTCTAGAATTATACTTTAAAGATTATACTATTTTATTTGATAAAATTGCCCCAAGCATTTCATATCAAGTCCACTTACAAGAAGGAAATCAATGGTGTTTTTTAAAAAAGTATTACAGCAATTGGTATAGGTGTGTTTTACTCTTCTAATTATGTGACCTGTTTCTTTTATCTTTTTGTAGTATTATTATCATATATAAAGTGATGAAAATACACAAGTTTGAACTTTAATCATGTTACTTTAGGTAAAAAATATGCCATATAAGTTGTGCTTAATGAACAACAAAAAATATTATATCTTTTAAAATACTCAGAAACATGCATATTGTAATGTTCCAAAAGACTGTTTTAATTGATTTGATTAAGTTTTTTTCACACCATTGCAATGGCTCCCAGGATACTAATTCATGATTACCTACATTATCCAATTTCTAGAAATGACATTGGTGTAATGAATACTGGCCTATACTTTTTTTTTTCTTAAGTAAATATCATTTTCAAAGTGGAATAACTAAAATTTCAGGACAACAGAAAAACAACAGGTCAATTTTGGTTTTGTAGGAAGATTTACCTCTACACTTTCTCTCTTGAACATAATTGGTTTATATCATGTCCGTGGTTATTACTTTCAGTACAGTGAAGCATGACAGAGTCAAATGAAACACTAGGAACAAAATGTAAAGAAGGTCAGACAAATAAAGAATATAAATGATAGGTGGCCACACATAGAAGTTGCATTTTAGTTTTTCTATCTCAATAAATGACTCTGCTGTGCCTACAAAAATTATTAAATATCATTTTAAATTTGCCTATTTATTTAGAATGCAACTTAAGAAATAGACAAGTAGCCAAAGGTGAATTAATTCTATTATTGGGAGTTTGGACATACAGTATCATAACTGATGATAGAAAGTCGGAGGAGGGATCTGGTGTCCTCCATTCTCCACTGTGCCAATAAGTTAGGTTCAAAAGGCTGGTGAAAGTCATATCGTGTAGAGTGTGGTTCATCTGAGTTATACTGTGAAAATTCAGGGAAGATGTCCCCAAACTGTAGGCACTGAAAAGATATGCTAACACTTCAGAAAGATTGATCTGTTTGGCGGAAAATTAATTTTAAGAGAGCCAACATAGGGCAGAAGACCTTGTTAGGTGGTAACAAGTAATAAGGATATTTAAAGATGATGATGAATGGAAGTATAATAATGATAACAACATCAGCAGAGCCTGTGAGTTAGTTACTCCTTTTATCTCCATTTTACTGAATTCCACTGAATGTGGAAGCTGAGGTGCAGTGCGGTTAAATAACTCACACAGAGTTATACTGCTGGCAGGAGGCAGAGCCAGGATTTACTCCTAACTACTCTATATCATACTGTTTCTAAGATTGGAGGTAGAAATAAATTGTATGTTTAAATAGAATTTGTAAGTAGGAGTGAAACGCACTGGTTGCTGGAAAGAGGCAGTAAGTGAGGGAGAACCACAGGCTAGCTATGTCGGTTTGGGGATCATCAACGTCCATTGTGCAACTAATGCTACAGAAGAGGAATAGAGGATGTGTGTAGGTCATTAAAATCTACACCTAAAGAGGTCCCTAGAAAGCTCCAAGATTAGAAGGATGCAGTAAGAAAAGGGGCCGATCATGGTGACTAACAATAATATCCTAGAAACTAAGGGAGGATCCAGAGAACAAAATTCTTGTAATAAGTACACAGTGAAAGCTGCCCATTGCTTTTTGATTTAATAACCAGGTCATCAGTGACTATGGGAAGAATGATTGCTGGGTGGTAGAGGTCTGATCTAATTAAGGCTTAATGAGATCTAGCATAGACTTGAAACTGAACTTCATGATTTATATCTTGGAGAATATAGGCTGGGAAAGAAGTGATGTGATTATGTATTTTGTGAATATGGTAAAAGGCAGGTATCACCCGGGAAAGCAAACTAAAAGATTTGTTGGGGGAAAGAGAGGATGAAAGATCTGGAGAGGATAAGAAGGACAAATTAAGTAATATTTTGGAAAAGAAGGTAGACATAGATATAAAAAGTAGAAAATAACTGATAAAGGATGATATCATCCCCCTTGATATATCCTCCTTGATATAACCCCCTTGATATAGCCCCCTTGATATAGCCCCCTTGAGAGGGCCAAAGGCACCATGACACCTGAATTATTTGAGAAATTTGTACTGCTCAAATTTATACCATACGGTATTGGTCACACTGTGTCTTTTCTCAAGGATTTATCACTTTTGAAAAATAAGTTTATTTTTATTTTTTTTTATTTATTTATTTTCCTTGTCAGTCTTTGTCCTGTGTCACTTTGGTGTCTCCAGAAAGGTTCTCTACTGACAGATACTTTTGTTCCCCAAATCATACTAATTCCTCTTCCTATTTGTACGTATGTAAATGTATGTGATTCTATGAAAAGGATTTAAATCATGATAGTTATGATGAGTTGCTGCTTTTTATTACAATTTTTTTTTGTAAATAATAATCACTCGAAGTCTGCTTCTAGTGCTCTAATGGTTTGAGCCACACTGTTCTCTAAATCCTCCAATTTGGCATGCAGCTTTATGACAGGAAGTTGGCCTTCAGAGCAGGAATGTATGTAAACAAAGAAATGTGGCTCACAGGAAGGTCTAGTTAAATCAAACCCCGAAGCCTGCTCCCACTCTGAGCTTCTTTCGGTATCTTGATTATTTGCAGATGCTTCACATGAAGTGGGAGATGAAACCCAATAGTTAGCCTCCCTAAAACTCCCAAAGCAGCTCACAGTCAGCTCTGAGTGTCAACCAGCTAAACCAAACAATGAGAAGGAAGTGAGAAATTTAATGCCATCCTGTTTCAAGATGCACAAAGTAATTTTTTTCTCCTCTAGGAATCAAACTTCAATACTGGTCTTTTAAAAGAAGGACAAAAAAAAAAAAAAAATCAAGTAATACAAATGCTGGGACTCAACAGTGCAAACACAAAGGGTTAAATGTTATAGCTGTTTGATCCTTTGACATTATTATAATCACATGCCTGCTGCATTTCAAATCCTATTGTCTTGCCAAAAGTGCATAGCTCTGCCTTTCTTGGCTGTAAAGATGCTAAGATACCAAGGGCTACAAATTGTCTTATATAAAGTCATGGAGCCCTTATAAAATAAATAAGAGAAAAAAAGAAGACACTTTTGTCAGCCTGAAAAAGTCTGTGTTCATGAATGAAAGCAAAAATATTCCCTGATTCCTGCAATGCTGTCTAATACAAAGATGTAACCCCATGCTTCTGGAAACAAGGAGTTGCTTTCTTTTCCTCAAATTAAGCAAGTCGAGGAAGTTGCAGGAAGGTAAAGCTGGCATTGCATTCTTGGAAACCTGCTGGTTGTCATGCTTTGTGCTAATACAACAGTGGAGAACTGTGGGAGAGCATGCTGAGAAAGCCCTTGCAGAGAGGCCAGGGCAAGGACAACCACACTCCTGTCCCCGCAGCTCTCATTCCCAAGCAGTGCTGGAGATGGCTCTGTCGGTGCTCAGGGGCCCTAGGATTAACCCTTAAATCCATGCAGTTGGATCTGTAGTTTGCTGAGACTGCTGCAGAGGGAGAGGACTGCTGCTTAAGAGTTGAGGTGCCTCCCTCCTGGGTTCTGTGGAAGGAACACAGATAATCTCTACAGGACTTGCCCATACCTAAAGGTGCTTTGCGGAACTGAGTTACCATCTCTTGGTCTCTCTGCAGTGAGTCCTGGACAAAATGCTAGAACTGGTGGCTGTGTGTAGTGACTGGAGAGGGAGGAAGAAGGGTTGCAGCTGTTAGGTCCACTCTTCCACTCACCAGTGCTTGAGCAGCTGTCATCAAGAAAAGAGAGTAGAAAGAAGTATGAGTGTCACACCAACCCACCCCACCTGGCAGCCATTAGAGCTTAGCTCATACCTGACTGCGGGGACAGGAAGGGATTCTTTAGAGTATGAAATAAAGTTCTAAAATAATCCAGGATGAGTCCTGTAGACCAAGAGGAGATTGAATAACTGAAAGTGGCTGAAAAATAATGAGATCAGTACAAAGAATTATTAGCAAATGTGGCTTTTAGCCGGCAAGGATACGAGGCTCAACACAGCATACGTGCGGGTGGTTACAAAGAAAGAAAATAAAATCATTTCATTTAGCAACTTGGTTTATTGAAGTTGCTCAATAAATTCATTATAGATGACAGCTCTGTTTTGGAGTAAATACATTAGACTGTTAAATTATTATGGAATACACTTTTTGTGTTTCCTATTTATTGGGATTGAAAATAGTGAGCTCTCTATTCACAGATAGGTACTATATTTCTATGTCTGTGTATTTCCTGAATCTTTGGGGGAAAATATGGATATTATTTTTTTTTAAATAATCTTGTTGCCTTTCTTGCTGTTAACATAGTCAAAACTCCCAAAGCTTCTAGGCTTGGTGACAGTTATGACCTCATGCTCTACAAATTCTGCTACCCACAAATCTATTTCTATTTTCACATTCATTGCCGAGTGCCTTTGTATATGCACCCACACATAAGCACACATAGGTACATATACTCTTTCTTTTTCTCTCTTATCTCACAGGTGCATAGTTTTAATTCCAACTCTGCTTCAGAGTGACATGGTCCTTAGAGTGAAATGGGAGGTGGAAACATACATGACCTCATGTCTCCTGACCACAGGAAGCAGTAGACCTGGCCTGGACTCTGGTGTCTTTTTTTCTTTTTCTTTCTTTCTTTTTTTTTTTTTCTGTCAGGAAAAAACCCAACACAAGAAGTCTGGCAGTTTTCACTTCCTCCCTGAGAATAGGTCTTTCTCTATCTGGGCTGAGTTTTATAAAATTAGGTATCTTGCCTCCCTTAAGATAGAATTTAAAAAACAAAACTTTGAAGAGTGTATAGCCACCAGTCAAATCTGAGGACAGAGCCTGGAGGTGTGGAGGAGATGATCACAGTCTGAGGAGTCAATGTCTTCAGGAGTCTTCTGGAGACAATCAGAGACTAGTGACTAGGGACATAGTTATGCTAACAAAACTTTGACTCAAACTTTTTATTTGATTTAGATAAAAATGGTAAAATAACTTTATTATTTTAGTATTTTCCTAAAAGAAAATAATACTTCACTTCTATTATAGTTTGTTTTATTGTTCCCATATTATCTAAAAAATATAGTTTAGCTTTTCCATATCATGCATATGAAACATCTAGTCACTAATGCCAAACTTTTTGTTTGTATATTGTATATATTTGTATTACAAATTGTATACAAATATTGTATATTTGTATATTGTGTAACCTTTTGGTAATATATAAATGTTCTTTTTTTCCCCTTAGTTTGATTTGCTGAAGGTAAGTTTTCATTAGTACTATGTCATAATAATGTAGACTTTCATTATGAGTATATTCATCTCCACTAGCAAAACTATGCAGAATAGTGTATTTGCTAGGCTTGGAAAATGGTGAGATGATACTTGGAGTTTGGGAGAAAAAAGAAAAAAGCAAATTATTTTAAACAAATATTTATATTCAGATGAAAAAGATCTAATAAAGCTGAACAGGACTATAGAGTTAATACAGAGCTCTACCCCTGAAACATCTCAGATTGTTGAACCCGAGGCCTAACAGAAAATCTTTTTTCTAGAGTAACCTAGTTAGATGCCAATCAAATTCTCCTCCTCCTCCCTCTAGGTCCAGTGTTCTGGCTTTTCTTCCTTTTTTTTTTCCTCCTGACTTAATCATCAAATCATCCCTTGGACTGCATGTTACAGATCTGGGATATTTAATGAAGACTGGGAGGCATTCTGAGAAGAGAGAAAGCAGAACGGTGCCATAGACATAGGGAGAAGCAGGAAGTAATTACAGCTCAGTGACTTCAGCGGGAGAGGGTTCATACAGGGGTACCCTGGGACAGACAATCAGAGAAGCAGATTTGGATTCTAAGTGTCATTCCCTAAACATGACTTAGGAGACAAAGTGGAGTCACAGTGAATCCTTGAAAAATATTTTTCTGAAAAAAAAAGAAAGAAAGAAAAGGAAAACATTTTTCTTTGGAATCAGAAATTTGGCATCAGGCTTTCTAAATCTTGAGATTGAAGCATCATTGAACAGTGAGGACTGGAAACACTATTTGAGTCATTTGCATAGAGGAAATATTTAAATCTACAAATCCTCTGAGGGAGTGATCTTAATGGGTCATCACTGAACACAGAATGATGGAGAAACAGATCTGTGCGCTGATAGGAGGGTGAGAAGAAATCAAAAGAGAGAGAGTAGGACAAAACTTTTTTAAAAAGTAGATTAAGGTGTTCCTGGGTGGCTCAGTGGGTTAAGCCTCTGCCTTTGGCACAGGTCATGATCCCGGGGTTCTGGAATGGAGCCCCACATCGCATTTGGCTCTCTGCTCAGCGGTGAGCCTTCTTCCTCCTCTCTCTCTCTGCCTGCCTCTCTGCCTACTTGTGATCTCTCTCTCTCTGTCAAATAAATAAATAAAATCTTTAAATAAATAAATAAATAAAAAGTAGATTCAGGTTTGTGTACTATCAGAATTACAAATGAAGAGATAATTTCAAGGAGGAAGACATCTGTTAAGTAGAAAAAAATGAAGAATTAAACTGGACCTTTGGATTTTGCGAGAAAAACCTTGGTGAGATTCCAGACTTAGCTTTCATAAAATGCAACTTTCAATTGTTTCAAAGGGGAAAAATGAGTTGAATTATTAATTCATTTATTCAACAAATATTTATTGAACAGCTACTACATGCTAGGCATATTCTGTTGGTGCCTTTCATGTTATTTATGACTAATACTTGGAAAAGCCTTTTCCTTAAATTTTTTCATCATGTAAGTGTGAACACTAGCAAGGGGAAACACTCCCCTCCATAATACCAACACCTTTTCATGCAGTGCAGGAAATGCTCAGACAGGATGATCTTTAGAGATATCCATCTCTGGGATTATATTTCAGCTTCAGGTGGAAAAAAATACTTAATGATTATTATTAGCTTCCTGTTAATTAATTGGAAAAAAAATAGCTGGATTGTCGATGAAAGGTTTTTATTTTTATTTGCGCGTTTATAGAAAGAATTTCAGAATAAAGGCCTTTGCTATATGTCTCCTATGATTTCTTGTTTTGTTTGGTAAGTAAGGTATGACACAGGCTAGTAGGACAAGTATCAAGAATATCCCTGTAACCCATGGAGCAAATACTTGTATGCAATGGATGCTTTTTAACCTCTAGATCAGTGTTCTCAAGAAACAGTGAAATTCTCTTAGTAAAAGGAAGTGCAGTTTGAGATAATAGCAGAAGAATAATGTGAATATAACTAGGCAATGGGGCTAAAGTAAGGGGAAAAAAAAAGACAAGGTTATTTTTTAAAGGTTCTTATTTTCCAATATGTAGAGTTATATAATGAATAAGTAAATAGTTTTGGGTATTCCAAAGCACTATGAAGAAAAATAAAGAAAAATAAGGAGAGATAACTGCAGTAAATATATTGTGGGATGGGTCTAGGTGATGGCTTAGTATATATACTCAGGCAGTGATATTAAAACTTGGACTTGAATGAAGTAAGAAAATGAGCAATGATGAGATCTGAAGGAAAGAAGTTCTGCAGAAAATCCTGCCTTGAGGATACCTAGGGGGCATGTTTCTCTAGAAGCAAGAGACAGGATGGAGCCGGGATGATGGAAATATAGCTGGAGTGGTATTATAGTCATCAAACCCATAAGGCCTGCTCTTTAACTGGGATTTTGTTAAGGATGATGAGAAACCACTAGAGGTTTTACATAAGAAAGTGTTACTATCTGATTATATTTTTAAAATATCAGATAGCTACTTTGTATAAAGTAAATGGAATCGATTGAATCAAAATAGGAATGAAAAGAGAGGAATCAGTCCAGAAGCTGTTAGAGATGTACGGGAGATAGTAAATTGGACTAAGATGGTGACTACAAAGGGCATAAATGGTCCAGGTCAAGCTGTGCAATATAATCTGTCAGAAATTGAGAATGCAAGCTTAAAAAAATAAGCCATTTTATTACAAATAGGAGAGTAGTTCCCTCAGTTCAGTGTGGTGGTGATTGAACCAAAACAGAAAGAGTTGTAATCATGTGAACAGAATTAGTAGAAGGAAAAAGAGTTCTAAAGAAGTAATGAGAACTTCCTTATTTTGATACTAACCAGAAAAAAAAATAATAGGACTTCAGATGTCAAAAGAATAGTAAAATCCAATAGTAGCAAACGTTTTGGATTTTACAAAACTTAAAAAGAAGGACCAGTATTGTGATGTCTTCTTTTTATTTCATCAAATAAGCATATTTTAAAAACAATTGCAGAGTATTATCTCCTCTAAAGTTTATTAATTCAATTATACTATTTACCTTTGTTACAAACCTGATTTGCTGTGTTCTTTTTCTTGTTATTTGGTGAAAAAAAAGTCCATGTTCACTTTTATTCATTGACAAAATTTTATTGACAAATGAAAGCTTCATGGTCTGGCCCCAGATACTGTGCCGTCTCCTAAAGACTGACCACAAACTTCAAGGTAACTTTCTATAACATTAATTTTGAAGTCACTTTAGTACTTACAGAGTAACTCATAAGTTTGCTTTTGTACCATTTTTATACCAAATTAAGGCTGCCAGATAAAATACAGAACACCTTGTTAAATTTCAATTTCAGACAAACAATAAATCATTTTTAGTGTAAGTGTGTTCCAAATATTTTACTAGACACACTTATACTGAAAATGTATTTGTGATTTAACTGCCATTTAAATTTAACTGAAAGTTCTATGTTTTTATTTGGCAAATTTGCCAACCATGACCGAAGTCCCTTCGAGAAGTTTCAATGTACATTTTCATTTGTAGTTTACACTGAATTACCTACTATTAAAAAGTATCTACACTGTAATCAAGTATATCTAAGTATATTACAATTTCCAGACTTCTAAAAAGAAAGCATGTTCCTAGTTTTTATATCAACCTGTTTCCTTACCAGCATTTTTTAGTTAGTTTTAAAAATAATGCAGTTTAAGTACTGACTTGGAAACATCTTAACTTCTGTACCTTTTTTTTTTTATTTATTTATTTGAGAGAGAGAGAGAGAGAGAGATCACAAGTAGACTGAGAGGCAGGCAGAGAGAGAGGGGGAAGCAGGCTCCCTGCTGAGCAGAGAGCCCGATGCGGGGCTCGATCCCAGGACGCCGAGATCATGACCTGGGCCGAAGGCAGAGGCTTAACCCACTGAGCCACCCAGGTGCCCCGGAAACATCTTAACTTCTAAACACTGCCAGTGAATGGTGCAGGGCTTATGTTCCTTATGCATATGAGTATTGACACATCGAAGCTTGTAAGTCAAGTGCTTAAAGAAAAATCATTCTTAATTGTTTTTTAAAGGAAATTTATTATCTTCAATAGTTTGAGCAAGCTTGTAAATGAAATAATATATTCTCTTTCTTGTTGGATCCTGTGCACATATCACACACCTCCTGCAAGGCCTGAAATGACTAGATATATGTTTTTAAATAATTCAGATGAAGTGATTTTTCTTTGCTTGTAAACTCAGGATTGTCCTGTTACTGCTTTGGTATTGCTTCCTTCCATTAAATGATAATACAGTGGAACAGTTGGAAGTATGTCCAGCTAATGAATAGCAAGAGAATTATGATTCTTTTTTTTCTTTAAGATTTTATTTATTTATTTATTTATTTGACAGACAGAGCTCACAAGTAGGCAGAGAGGCAAGCAGAGAGAGAGAGGTGGAAACAGGCTCCCTGCTGAGCAGAGAGCCAGATGCGGGGCTGGATCCTGAGACCCTGAGATCATGACCTGAGCCAAAGGCAGAGGCTTTAACCCACTGAGCCACTCAGGTACCCCAAGAATTATGATTCTTAAAAAGAAATGTTTCAGTGAGTGAGCCTGGAAATCTTTGAAAAGAGAAAGAGAGACACAAAGCATGGGAAGGAGAGGGGTACCCTGTTTCCTTGCAATTTGCAAGGCAATTATCCTGAATATGGGGGAGGAAGCTGAAGCAGTTGACATGGATTTTTGACAACCACATTGAAATTGTTTATAAGAAACTCTTTCCAGGGGCGCCTGGGTGGTTCAGTGGTTTAAGCCTCTGCCTTGGGCTCAGGTCCTGATCACAGGGTTCTGGATCCAGCTCTGCATTGGGCTCTCTGCTCAGTAGGGGGCCTGCTTCCCCCACCCCCTCTGCCTACTTGTGATCTCTCTCTCTGTCAAATAAATAAAATATTTGGGGGGGGGGGAATAAAAGAAAGGAAACTCTTTCCAGTAAACAAGCTTGTTCCAGATGCAAGGAGAGATTGCGGTATTTGAAATTTCAGAAACGAAAAATTTCAAAAAGCTGGGAAGGCTCAGAGAGTCTGTGATAGGGTACAAGGCTATCTATAAACAAAATGAAAATGGGACAGGTCAAGGCTGGGCCTCATTAGCAAGCATTAAATATCTATCTGCACCACTTTCAAGGTGTAGGAGTTTTAGATAAAACTCAGAGAGAACTGTAGGGGGTCAGGGTGGGAAGGCCCAACTATAACAACTTAAAAAGAAAATAGTAATATAAATTTCCAATACTCTCATTCAGAAAAGCAATAAGAAAGCAAAGAAAACTTATGCCAAATATAAACCCTAGAATTTCAGCGCCAACAAAAAAAAAAATTCCTATTTCTAATCCCTCAGACTAAATGACTTCTGATTTGAAGGTAAAAATTATAATTTATAGCCAAATATGGCAGAGGGGTTTAATATATTTATAAACTATCTTTGCCATTTGAGGAACTTTTGATTTTTCAGCTCAGATTTTTCTAAAGAAACCAAGTACTATGAAGAGAGAAAATTTATTATGAGGCAAGATTGTTCAGTAGAGTGAGCAACTTATTTATGTATGTATTGCAAATACATGTTGCCTGTGTCTTCTCGACAGGACACAGTCACAGGTGCTGATGATGGAAACAGGGTGCTCTGCAAGTTCCTGCCTGTTTGTATGGAGTTAGTTCTCAGTGTCAGTCAGTGTCAGTCGGGTTCAGTTAACTGGCGGTGTGACCTTCTGCAAATCACTCACTTTCAATGTGTTTCTTCCTCTAAACAAAAAGAACAAACAAACAAACATTTACCTAAGGTGATTTTTTTTTTCTTTCAATTTTCAAATATCAACTCTGTAGGGATATACTTTGGATTCACTAAAATTTGGGGATTTTTGTGATGACTTTGACAAATTTTTGCAACAGTATAACCACCAACACAAGCATGATTTAGAACATTTGTATCACCCTAAGAAGTTCCCTCCTGCCACCTTGCAGTCATTCCCTCCTTGAAGCCCAACCCTGGCAAATTCAGATCTGCTTCCTGTCACTATAGTTTGTTTTGTAAGATGTCATGAATAAAAGCAATCATACATTAAACACTTTTTTGTGTGTCTGGCTTCTTTTACTTAGTAGAATGCTTTTAGAATATACCCTTGTTCTGTGTAACAGTACTATTCCATTGTATGAACCTTCAGGTGTCGTTAATTAAGTCATTAATTAAGTAAATTAAGTAAAAAAATTACAAAGCTGCTGGTGAGCAGTTTTTGATTTATATAAGTTGTTGAATGTGTAGTATTAAATTATTAAATGATTTTCTCACATTCTAGGCATTATTTTCTGTTAAACCTTAAGAAATAATATCATATTCAAGAAGTAATATTTTGGGCTAATGCCCAGAGGCTTCAGTTATAAATAAAATAAGAGCTTGGGAAATTTAGACATTATCTGGAAAATGTGAAACTTCCTTTGATTCCATTAGTGGACATGTTCTTCAATCTGATTTATCAGCTTACATTGTCTCAATTCTATTTTCACTCTGTATGTGTAGATAATGCCACATTTCAAAATATATAATCTCCACGGGTCAGTCTTTATTGTTGCAGACATGACAGTTTATTTTGTTGCAACTCTAGCAATCAGAGTCTGTTAATGACTTCATAAAACTTGACACACCATTTTTTTCCTACAGAGAAGGAAAGTAGAAGTTTAATTTCAATATAGAAATGGCACTCAGAAAAGTGACCACAGATAAATCTAGAAGCTATTTTCAGAAAGAGGTCTCATTTCCTATTTCTTGTACCCTAGTAGTATATCTCTGAAATTAACTCATTTTTATTCGTCATCAATTTCCAAAGCAATATTCATGTTATGATTTGATTTCTACAATTCCCAAGTTAGAGTCTATTTGTTGCCTAGAATTAAGAAACTACATTTAGGAGATAGCTTGACCTATAATGCTTTTCTTTCTTTCTTTTTTTTTTTTTAAGAACCCGTTTGGATTTCTTTCTTTATTTTTTTTGTGTTATGTTAGTCACCATACAGTATACCATTCATTTTTGATATAGTGTTTTTCTAATTCAAAAGCGAATGTACACTAACTCAAAACTTGAAATTTGAATTTGGCTTTTGCATCTAAGAGCTGGTGCTCAGGATTTGCAGTTTGCAAGCTCAACTCTTAACAGAATCCAGGATTTATTATTGAGATAAGTGGACTGCCTGTAAATGCAACCCTAGACTTGCTACTTATACTTAAATGCGACTTAGCTAAAAACAGCTTAATCAGAACTTGAGCAAATGCCATCACTTTTTGTATGTAAAAAAATTTCTTCCACCATATATTGCATTTATGCTTCAATAAATCGTGCTTCAATAAATCGTGGACACGCCACGATCCTTTCTTTCATTGGTGACACTCTTCTCAGGAACCAAAGAGGGGCTGTTGCTGGTGGTGGTATTTTTTCACACACTTCATTGACTCTTAAAAATCTCTTTTTGGATCAGTTTGTGGATGATGGTGGTGAGTTTTGAATTGTGAATCTGTCTCCATAGCACAAACTACCCCCATAAAGTAAAGCTCTTTGGGATGGGTCCCTGTGAGGCAATGAACAGAGTAGCCTGTCTTTCTTTCTTTCTGTTTCCAAAGATATCTTTTATGAAAACGTACTATATTTTGCCATCACTCTATTTCTTGCAACAAGACTTTGCTTCTTGTTTCTTTGTCTTCTTTCTGTTTCACATAGGATACATTTTTTAAGAAACTTAACATTTCTGTAACCAGTAGCTTTAAAATATATTTTTATTATGACTAAGTAAAAAATCTATTTTATACTCTGACCCATAACACATTTAAACTTAACTACATAAGCTTATATAGAGAACTTAAATGAAAGTTAAATAATACTTTTACAAAACGTTATTTACCCTTACCATTGAGTAAAGGTAATACATAAAATTATATAAATATAAAATACATTAAAGACATAAACTTATATGTAGAACTTAAATGAAAATTAAATAATACTTTTACAAAACGCTATTTACCCTCACCATTGAGTAGTACACTCTGCTATTTTGATTTACTTTTTTTTAAACGCCTTTCATGATCTACTATATTGATCTCAAAACCTACAAGTGGTTTGCAAACTACATATTGGAAAAGACTGATATAAATGATAAGTGTATCCTGCAATGTGTTGGTAGAATTTATGTATACTGGCGAAAAGTTGAGTTTAGACTTTTCGAATATACCTTCTCTCTGGTATAAATCTCTGTTAAGAGGAAATTAAAAAATTGTTAATTTTCATTAACTTTCATTGTCTTGAGCTAATTTTTGCACCCAAACTGCTATTTAAATGTTTGGTGTAGGAATCAGGAGGCCTGGCTTCTAGCATTCCCCTTCCTGCTAACTAATTTCACCAAAATAGCCTCAAGAATTCAAGAATGCTTTCTCTGTGTGTGTATATAAATATATATGTGTTTATGTGTATGTGTATCTGTATCATTTTGATTTTTTTACCATGTGCTTATGTATTTTATAGTAATATAAAGAAAAATGAATAGTTTAACTGAATTACTTCTAAATTTCTGTTTATGTTTTAAAAGCTAAGTATTTGTTACTTGCCATCATTAAGTTATAACCATGTAGTTATTTCTCTAGTAGATTAACAGAATTGACCAGATCCTTGGACAACTTCTTGCTTGGTGCTCCTGAGAGATTTGGCCTCGGATATTTTAAGACAACCAGTCAGAGCTACAGTGTTGTACAAGTGATGGTTAGGAAAAGTACAAGCCTTTTTATTTTTTATTTTTTCCGTTTTCTGTTCCTTCTTTCTTTTTTTATTATGTTACATTAGTCACCATACTGTACATCATGTTTTTGATGTAGTGTTCCAAGATTCATTGTTTATGTGTACCCCCAGGGCTCCAGGCAATATGTGCCCTCCTTAATACCCACTGCCAGGCTCCCCCATCCCTTCACCTCCCTCCTCTATAAAAACCTCAGTTTGTTTCTCAGAGTCCACAATCTCTCATGGTTCTTGTCCCTCTCTGATTTCCCCCAATTCACTTTTCCCTTCCTTCTCTTAATGTCCTCCACTAATTCCTTATGCTCCACTGGTAAGTGAATCCATATGACAATTGATTGTCTCTGCTTGACTTATTTCACTCAGTGTAACCTCCTCCAGTCCCATCCATGCTGATGAAAAACTTGGGTATTCATCCTTTCTCATGACTTAGTAATATTCTATTTTTTTTTATTTTTTTTAAAGATTTTATTTATTTATTTATTTGACAGATAGAGATCACAAGTAGGGAGAGAGGCAGGCAGAGAGAGAGAGAGAGGAGGAAGCAGGCTCCCTGCCAAGCAGAGAGCCGGATGCGGGACTCGATCCCAGGACCCTGAGATCATGACCTGAGCTGAAGGCAGCAGCTTAAACCACTGAGCCACTCAGGCGCCCCAGTAATATTCTATTTTATGTGGACCATATCTTCTTTATCCATTCATCTGTTGAAGGGCGTCTCAGCTCTTTCCACAGTTTGGTGACTGTGGACATTGCTGCTATGAACATTGGGGTACATATGGCCCTATTTTTTTTCACTACATCTATATCTTTGGGGTAAATATCCAGTAATGCAATTGCCAGGTCATAGGGAAGATTTATATTTAATTTTTTGAGGAACCTCCATACTGTTTTCCAAAGTGGCTGCACCAATTTGCATTCCCACCAACAGTATAAGAGGGTGCCTTTTTATCCACATACTCTCCAACATTTTTTGTTTCTTGCCTTGTTAATTTTTGCCATTCTAACTGGTATAAGGTGATGTATCTTTGTGGTATTCATTTGAATATCCCTGATGGCTAATGATGAACATTTTATGATATGTCTGTTAACCATTTGTATGTCTTCTCTGGAGAAATATCTGTTCATGTCTTCTGCCCATTTTTCGATATGATTATCTGTTTTTTGGATGTTGAGTTCGAGGAGTTCTTTATAGATCTTGGATATCAGCCCTTTGTCTGTAGTGTCATTTGTGAATATCTTCTCCCATTCTCTGTGTTGCCTCTTTGTTTTGTTGACTGTTTCCTTTGCTGTGCAGAAGCTTTTTATTTTGATGAAGTCCCAAAAGTTCATTTTCACTTTTTTTTTCCTTGCCTTTGGAGACATGACTTGAAAGAAGTTGCTGTGGCCAATGTTGAAGAGATTACTGCCTATGTTCTCCTCTAAGATTTTGATGGATTCCTGTCTCACATTGAGGTCTTTCATCCATTTTGAGTTTATCTTTGTGTATGGTGTAAGAGAATGGCTGGTTTCATTATAAAAATAGATAACTTTCCAATTTTCCCAGCACCATTTATTGAAGAGACTCTCTTTTTTCCCACTGGATATCTTTTCCTGCTTTGTTGAAGATTATTTGGTCACAGAGTTGAGGGTCCATATCCGGGCTCTTTACTCTATTCCATTAGTCTAAGTGCCTGTTTTTGTGCCAGTACCATGCTTTCTTGCTGACCACAGTTTTGTAATAAACCTTAAAATCAGGCAACATGATGCCCACAGCTCTGTTTTTCTTTTTCAACATTTCCTTGGCAATTCGGGGTCTTTTTTGGATCCAAACAAATTTTAGAATTGTTTGTTCCAGCACTTTGAAAAATGCCAATGGTGTTTGGATTGGGATGGTGTTGAAAGTATGGATAGCTCTAGGCAGCACAGACATTTTAACAATGTTTATTCTTCTGATCCATGAGCACAGAATGTTTTTCCATCTTTTTGTGTCTTCTTCAGTTTCTTTCATGAGTCTTCTGTAGTTCCTCCAGTATAGATCCTTTACCTTTTGGTTAGGTTTATTCCAAAGTATCTTATGGTTTTTGGTGTGATTATAAATGGAATCGATTCTCTATTTTCCCTTTCTACAGTTTCATTTTTAGTGTGTAAGAAAGCAACTGATTTCTGTGCATTGATTTTTTTATCCTGCCACATTACTGAATTTCTGT
This sequence comes from Meles meles, assembly GCF_922984935.1. NCBI lineage: Eukaryota > Metazoa > Chordata > Mammalia > Carnivora > Mustelidae > Meles > Meles meles. The sequence continues at coordinate 75,301,913 of NC_060067.1, forward strand.
ATGAGTTCTAGTAATTTGGGAATGGAGTCTTTGGGGTTTTCCACATAGAGTATCATGTCATCTGAGAAGAGAGAGAGTTTGACTTCTTCTTTGTCACTTTGAATACATTTTATTTATTTTTGTTGTCTGATTGCTCTTGCTACAACTTCTAGTACTACGTTGAACAATAGTGGTGAGAGTGGGCATCCTTGTCATGTTCCTGATCTCAATGAGAAGGCTCTCAGGTTTTCCCCATAGAGAATGATACTCACTATGGGCTTTTTGGATGGATTTTATGAAGTTGAGGAATGTTCCCTCTGTCTCTATACTCTGAAGAGTTTTAATCAGAAAGGATGGTGTATTTTTTCAAAAAAAAATTTTTTTCTGCACCAATTGAGATGACCATGTTGTTCTTCTCTCTTCTTTTATTGATTTGTTCTATCACACTGATTGATTTGTGAATGTTTAACCACCCTGGCATCCCAGGGATAAATCCCACCTGGTCATGGTGGATAATCTATTTAATGTACCATTGGATCGTATTAGCTAGGATCTTGTTGAGAATTTTGGCATCCATATTCATCAGGGATATTGATCTGAAATTTTTGATGTGGTCTTTGCCTGGTTTGGGGATTGAGGTAATGGTGTCTTTATAGAAAGAGTCTGGAAGTTTTCCTTCTGTTTCTATTTTTTGAAACAGCTTCAGGAGAATAAGTATTATTTCTTCTTTGAATGTTTGGTAGAATTCCCCAGGGAATCCATCAGATCCTGGACTCATGTTTTTTGAGAGATTTTAATCACTGCTTTAATCTTATTACTAGTTATTGGCCTATTCAGGTTGTCAATTTCTTCCTATTTCAGTCTCAGAAGTTTGTAGGTTTCTAGATATGAATCCATTTCTTCTAGGTTGCTTACCTTATTAATCTACAGCTGTTGATAATAATTTCTGATGATTGTTTCTATTTCCTTGGTGTTAGTTGTGATCTCTCCCCTTTCATTCATAAGTTTATTAATTTGGGTCCTTTCTTTCTTCTTTTGGATATGTCTAGTCAGTGGTTTATCTATCTTATTCATTCTTTCAAAGAACCAGCTTCTAGTTTCTTGATGCATTCTACTGCATCTCTGGTTTCTAATTCATCGATCACTGCTCTTAATTATTATCTTAATTATTTCCATTCTCATGGGTGGGATAGGCTTAATTTGTTATTGCTTCTCCAGTTCTTTAAGGTATAAAAGGAGTTTGTGTAATTATGATTTTTAAAATTTTTTTGAGTGAGGCTTGGATGACTATGAATCCCCCTTAGGCCTGCCTTTACTGTATCCTATAGGTTTTGGTCCAATGTGTCACCATTCTATTGGTTTACAAGAATTGTTTAAGTTTTTCTTTGATTTTCTGGTTGATCCAAACATTCTTGAGCAGGATGGTCGTTAGCTTCCAAATGTTTGAATTTCTCCCAAACTTTTTCTTGTGATTGAAATCCAATTTCAAAGCTCTGTGGTCTAAGAATATGTAGGGAATGCTCTCTATCTTTTGGTATCAAATGAGACTTGATTTGTGATCTAGTATATGGCCTATTCTGGAGAAAGTTCCATGAGTGCTTGAGAAGAATAAGCATTCTGTTGTTTTAGGGTGGAATGTTCTGTATATATCTGTGAGGTCCATCTGATCCAATGTATCATTCAAAGTTCTTGTTTCTTTGTTGATTTTCTGCTTAGATGATCTGTCTATTGCTGAGAGTGGTGTGTTAAGATCCCCTACAATTAATGTATCCTTACCAACATGTCTCTTTATTTTGATTAACTGTTGGCTTATGTAGTTGGCTGCTCCCATATTGGGGGCATAGATATTTATAATTGTTAGATCTTCTTATTGGATAGACCTTTAAGAATGATGTAGTGTCCTTCTGCACCTCTGACTACAGTCTTTATCTTAAAATCTAATTTGTCTGATATGAGAATTGCTATCCCAGCTTTCTTTCGAGGCTTGTTGGCTTGAAAGATGTTTCTCCACATTCAGTCTGGATGTATCTTTAGGTTGCAAATGAGTCATATAGATAACATATGGATGAGTCCTGTTTTGTTCCCTTTTTGCTTTTGTTTTTTTTGTTTTGTTTTGTTTTGTTTTTATCCAATCTGCAACTCTGTGCCATATTATGGGTGCATTTAGGCCATTCACATTGAGAGTGATTGAAAGATATGTTTTTATTGTCATAATGTTGCCTGTGAGATCCCTTTTCTATAGATTGTCTCTGTAAATTTCTGTTCTATATCACTTTGGGGTCTTTCTTCTTTTATAGAACCCCCCCCCCTTAATATTTCTTGTCTGGTTGACTTTGTGGTCATATATTGCTTTAGTCTTTGCAGGTCTTGGAAGCTCTTATCTCTCCATCCATTCTAAATGACAGCCTTGCCAGATAAAGTATTCTTGGCTGCATGTTCTTCTCATTTAGTGTTCTGAATATGTCTTATCAGCCATTTCTGGCTTACCAGGTTTCTGTGGCCTGGTCTGACATTATTCTGATATTCCTCCCTCTGCATTTAAGGAATCTCTTCCCCTTAGCTGCCCTTAAGATATTTTCTCTGGTTTTACAATTTGCGAGTTTCACAATTACATGCCTACAATTTAACTCTACCCCTGTTGACTTTGTGGGGTGTCCTCTCTGCCTCTAGGAAAAAAAACACTTGTTTCATTCCCCAGATTAGGGGAATTCCCAGCTAGGATTATTCAACTATATCTTCTAGTCCTCTCTCTCTCTCCACTCTTCAGGGTTCCCAATAATTCTGACACTGGAACATTTCATGGCATCATTTATTTCTTTAATTCTGTTTTCATGGATTCCAAGCTATTTGTTCCAGGTCACCTCTTGATCCTTCTTTTCTACCTATTTGTCTTATGGATCACTAATTTGATCTTCTACCTCATTTACCCTAGCTGTTAGAGTATCTAGATTAGATTGGATCTCATTGATAGCATTTTTAAGTTATGCCAGATCAGCTCTCACTTCTGCCCTTAGAGAATCTATGTTGCCACTAATGGTTTTCTCCAATCCACCCATTGTCTGCATAACTGTTACCCTATTTCTAACATCTTGCTTATGTCCCTATCTATTAGTTCTGTGGCAGAGGTCACAGTCACTGAATTTTTCATTTGTTGGGGGTTCTTCCTCCTAGTATTTCTGGTGAGAGGTGGTGGAGGGGATGTATATCTGAAAATATCAAACATGGTCCTGGGAAGGTGCACCCTGGAAAGTTTCAGAGCAATTGGAAGTCACTACCAAAAAGAAAGAAAAAAGAAAAAAAAAGTCAAAATGAGCCCCATGAATAAGATTTATAAAGTACAAACACAAAGGGATGCTTGGGTGGCTCAGTTTGTTAAGTGGCTGCTTTCGGCTCAGGTCGGGATCCTAAGGTCCTGGGATCGAGTCCCATATCTGGCTCCTGGCTCAGCAGAGAGCTTGCTTCTCCCTCCCACTCTACCTACTACTCTCCCTGCTTTGTACTCTCCCTCTCTGTTAAATGAATAAATAAAACCTTAAAAAAATTCTTTAAAAAAAAAAAAGTACACAAAAACAAATAAGCAAAAAGACCAAAAAAAGAAAAAGAAAAAAAAATGGCAAAAATGAACCCCAAGGTTTATAAAGTACAAAACCAAAAACAAACTGAAAGACTGACAAAGGAAAAAGACACACAAAGTAAAGGGGGGTGGGTGGGTAATGGGATGGTGATTATAACCCCTCAAAGTGAATGAGGAAGGGTATTTCAGTTCTTCCTGGGTGTATCTGGTTATCTTTGTTAGAGGACTCAACTTTCCAGAGATACAGGGAAATTAAACAGGTATATATAGAGAGAGGCAGGGAAATTAAAACAGGTGTATATATAGAGAGAGGCAGTATTGAATAGGGAAAAAAGGACTACATTGAAGCTTATATCTATATCTATCCATCTATCTATCTATATCTCTCTCTCTATATATATATTTATCTATGAAAAAGGAAAAGAAAAAAGTATATGTATGAAAAATTTCAAATTAAAAAGTTACTATGGAATATGTTATATTAAACATCTAATTGAAATGGTTAAGTAGTAAAAAAAAATAAAAGAACAAGAATCATGAGAAATAATTTAAAACAAGAGAAAAGGTATATCTAAGAAATATACAGGCTGTGAGGCAATACTAGGAGCTTAATATACTGTTTTATCCTGGTGTTGGGGTTTTACAATTTTTTTTTTAAAGATTTTATTTATTTGACAGACAGAGATCACAAGTAGACAGAGAAGCAGGCAAAGAGAGAGGAGGAAGCAGACTCCCTGCTGAGCAGAGAGCCCGATGTGGGGCTCGATCCCAGGACCCTGGGATCATGACCTGAGCTGAAGGCAGAGGCTTTAACCCACTGAGTCACCCAGGCGCCCCAGGGTTTTACAACTTTATGGAGACCCTAAGGTTGTTGTCCTCTTGTTCTTTCAGCTTGTCTTCTGGGGGAGGGGCCTGCCATGTTGTTTTTCAGTCAGTCCTGTTTGAGCAGAGTTACCCTGTCCCCATCAAGGGTCTGGACTCCCCAGAAACCAGTTTTTGGGGCTTTTGTTCTCTGGATGCTTTTGTTCTCTGGTGGCTTTTCCTGTGTTTTTGGAGGGTCAGAGCAAAGTAAACTGTGTGCACCCAGCAAGCCTCTAGAACACACAGATTCCCCCTCTGCAAACTCCATTGAATACCACAGCCTTCCACAGGTGGTGCTCACCCTCAGCCACCATCTCAGTGATTGCCAGAGGTCCCTGCTTGTCTCTCTACCTCCGTGCCACCAAAACCACAAATGAAACTGGTCTAGGGGATTCTGGGCCTGGCGGCTGCCATTTCTCAGACCACTGACTCAAGTCCATGCTGGGTCCTCTCAACTGTGTCAGAGGCAGCAGCAGCTATGGTAGCAGGAGCAGCTACCAGCCCCAGAGACTGTTGACTTGAGCCTGCATTGGGTGCCCTCAGCCCAGCAGCAGCCAAGGCAGTGGAGGCAGCTATGATTGGTCACGACAGCCGTCAGCTCCATGGACCCACTGACTTAGGCACAGATGGGCAGCAGGTGGGCCGTCCTGGGACTGTGAGCTTAGGTCCATACCTGCAGAGACCCTGTCCCAACAATTGTCTCTTAAGTCCCTTTGTTCTGTTTGAATGCTGTTCTCTCTCTCTTCCCAACTCACAGCCACTGGTCTCCAGGCTATTGCTGGTCCCCAAGCACAGGAGACTTTCGCATTGGGGCATTAGTTTTCAATGGCTTCCTTTCGGTGGCTCCCTCCCACTTCTGTTTATCCTCTGATATCAGTGCATTCACTCTCAACTCCTCTGTACTTCTCCACTGATGAGCCTCTGTCCACGTAGAGATCTAGAAGTGTATAATTTTACATCTCTGACTGATTTCATGTGTGTTCAGAGTGCTCTGGTAGATATGTAGCTCAATTCAGGGGACTGATTGAAATAGGGTCTCATACTCCTCTGCCATCTTAGCCCCCTCTTCCCAAGGCTTTTTATTTTTTTCCTTCCAAGCTTTTGTAAAGAATCCAACATGCAATCTCTGCTTCATGTGTAGCCAGTAGCTCCTAACTCTATTTCTTAACTTCTTCTCTTTCTTCTCAAAAATGAGACCCTTGGGGCACCTGGGTGGCTCAATGGGTTAAGCCTCTGACTTCCACTCAGGTCATGATCTCTGGGTCCTCGGATCGAGTCCCGCATCAGGCTCTCTGCTCAGCAGGGGGCCTGCTTCCCCCTCTCTGCCTACTTGTGGTGTCTCTCTCTCTGTCTAATAAATAAATAAAATCTTAAAAAAAAAAGAGAGAGACCCTTATTTCTACTTAAGTGAGCTCTAAGATTTCTCTGTAGGAGACAGTGAGATGTGAACTATTCACCACAACACTTTCCTTCACTTATTACTTTTTCAAGAATGAGAATTGGCCAAGAGACCCTAAAATGTGTTGCACCATTAATAATTCAAACACTGGTAAAATTCAATTGTCTATTCTTTTAACCAGGGTGATATTTAATTAAATGTAATGTAAAGCTACATAAACATGAACTATTCTTCATTTGTAAATGGAAATCTTAAATTTAACATTTTTTATTCAGAAATTTTGATGTTAAAGCTTTCAGATTTTCCTCTGAATTATACTTTAGACATGATAAATAAGATGTCTTTATTAAATGTGTTGTTCCCTGGTCAAGACATACTCTATTGTTTGACCATTACCGTATACACATACAACACTGCAAACTTCATGTTTCTGTGCTGAATTAAAACCAGCTTTAGATATCAAAGATTTGCATTATACTGATGTGAATTGAACTATAGGGCTAAAGAATGGCCTTTTGTGGGAGGAAATGAAGCTTAAGAGAAATAGCTAAGTGTTATGCTTCTCCCTGTCAGACAGTAGATTTCATATTCAGTGCCACGAGATGGTCTTGCTCTGTACAGCCTTCACTTCTCTTTATTGGGTTATGGTAGCCTGTCTCAATGCAGGCTAGTTAAGTCCTTGTTTTTTTGTAAGATTCTTCATCTACATACCCATTCCTCTCCATCTGTAAAGGAAGAGAAATTGGAGTTCAGTTGGAGATGTAGGTTGAATATGTGGTTATGTAAATATCTGGTTTGAGGATAAAGTTTTTGAAATACTGTCTTCATAGTATTAGTTGCATGAAAGCTATGTGACAGACACAGAAGTCCTAAAGAGTAAGAGAAATGTTAGGCACCTTTGTGTTGGGATTTCAGAAGTCTTAGTAGAGGGAGGAATGCTTCTCTCTTTACCCCACCAGAAAAAGAACTTCTGGTCCAAAGGTATAATCTTTCAGTTATAAGTAAGTCCTGGACATACAATGTATAGCATGGTGACTATGGTTAATAATACTGTATTGTATATTTGAAAGTTCCAAAGAGAGTAAATTTTTTTTTATTTTTGTAATAAAGGAGTAAATCTTAAATGTTCTCATCACAAAAATATTGGTAACTCTGTGTACTGATAGATATTAACTAGACCTAATTTGATCATCATTTTGCCATATATATAAATATTGAATCATTTTGTAAATGTGAAACTGATATATGTTAATTATACCTCAAACTAAACATGTAAATACATACATACATATTTCTATTCATTTGTAAAGGTTCTACATACCACATTTAATCATGTAGTTTTACTTGTAAAACTGTAAAACCCATTAAGAAAAAGAATAATCATTGTACATATGGACCGTATCTTCTTTACCCATTTGTCTGTTGAAGGGCATCTTGGTACTTTCCACAGTTTGGTGACTGTGGCCATTGTTCCTATGAACATTGGGGTACCGATGGTCCTTCTTTTCACTACATCTGTATCTTTGGGGTAAATACCCAATAGAGCAATTGCAGGGTCATAGGGTAGCTCTATTTTTAATTTCTTAAGGAATCTTCACACTGTTTTCCAAAGTGGATCCACCATACTTGCATTCCCACCAACAATGTAAAAGGGTTCCCCTTTCTCCACATCCTCTCCAACACTTGTGGTTTACTGTCTTGCTGATTTTGGCCATTCTAACTGGTGTGAAGTGGTATCTCATTGTGGTTTTGATTTGAATTTCCCTGATGGCTAATGATGATGAACATTTTTCCATGTATCTGTTAGTCATTTGTATGTTTTCTTTGGAGAAGTGTCTGTTCATGCCTTCTGCCTATTTTTTTGATGTGATTATCTGTTTTGTGTGTGTTGAATTTGAGGATATGGTCCATATGTACAATGGAGTATTATGCCTCCATCAGAAAGGATGAATACCCAACTTTTGTATCAACATGGACAGGACTAGAAGAGATTATGCTGAGTGAAATAAGTCAAGAAGAAAGAGTCAATTATCATATGGTTTCACTTACTTGTGGAGCATAAGGAATAACACAGAGGACATTGGGAGATGTAGAGGAGAGGTGAGTTGGGGAAATCAGAGGGGGAGATAAACCATGAGAGACTGTAGACTCTGAGAAACAAACTGAGGGTTTTGGAGGGGCAGGAGGGTGAGGGTTGGGTGAGCCTGGTGTTGGGTATTAAGGAGGGCACATATTACATAGAGCACTGGCTGTGGTGCATAAACAATAAATTTTGGAACATTGAAAAAAATAAAATTAAATTAAATTTTTAAAAAATGGGTTAAAAAAAAAAAGACAAAGAATAACCAAAGAGTGCAAAATATGTACTCAGCACTAAACTAGCTTTTTGGACAAGGATATATTTAAGACTTAAAGTCCATTTTATATAATTTATTTTTTTAAGATTTAATTATTTACTTGACAGAGAGATCACAAGTACTCAGAAAGGCAGGGAGAGAGGGAAAGTGAGAGGGAACAGGCTCCTTGCTGATCAGAGAGCCCGATACAGGGCTTGATCCCAAGACCCTGAGATCATGACCTGAGCCAAAGGCAGAGAACTAACTCACTGAGCCACCCAGGCACCCCATTAAAGTCCATTTTAAATAGTCACTCCAAGAGGTGATTCTGTCAGCAGTGAAGGGCAATGTGGGAAGTGAGAAGTTGTGATAAGAATTCTAGAAGTTTCTAACTTTGTTTAAACACATACCAGAGTCTGCTACACTACCTTATCTCTGCCAAAGATTTCTTTCAGATGAGAAAGGTATACATAAGATACAATAACATCTGGTACTCCACAAGTCCAATATGAAGCCAGGGAAAGTATCAAAATATATTAAAACCCTCAAATATTAAACAATATTAACTGTACAATTTTACTTATGACTAACAAGTATAATAAAACAACAGTAATCAATTAGTTATCAAACTGACTAACATAATGTGAATAAGATCATTGTGTATCAGTAAGTATGTATTGTTATGTATTGTTATGTAACAGGATCATTAAGGAAAACAGAAACCACACTAGGTAATTCAAACAGAAAGATATTTAAAACAAGGGTTTGGGAGTTTGAAAGGTTTAAGAGAGTGACAATTGAGATGTACATGAAATGTCACTAAGTTTCAGTTTGCTGCCTCAGTTTTGGTCCTGAGAGTCAAAAGTTTGTTGCTCCCACTGTAAGTTAGAAAATTTTAAGAAACAGGTGTCAATGACTTAACTGACCAGTAACCTCAAGGCTAGGGATAGACAGGGGAATGCAGTCCAGCCTGCTACAACAAAACTTTTCATCTGCCAGAACCCATGTTCTCACTGCCCTCTGCAGCTAGAACAAATGCCATAAGGTAGCAGCATGGTTGGCATATTTATGCTTGAGTGTGTGTGTGTGTGTGTGTGTGTGTGTGTGTTTATAAACTGTGGTTAGAATTATACTACATGAAAATTCACCTAAATATTAACAGTGTCTCATCTAGTGATAGTAAATAAGATTTTGGTCTTCAAAGTATGTTGATTGCTTTTTTATTTTTTAATTAGATGGCATCATTGTAGCAATTCCTGTTTCTACTAAAATATTAGTTTTCTACTACCACATGATAAACTACCACAAACTAAATGGATTAAAACAACCTACTTATTATTTTAGAATTTTCATGAGCCAGAAGTCTGAGCACAGTTTACTTGGTTCTCTACTTAGGGTATAATAAGACTATAATCCAGGTATCATCCAGGGTTGGGGTCTTATCTGGACACTTGACTAGGACAGAACCTATTTTCAAACTCATCAGCTTGTTGGCAGAATTAGTTTCTTGCAGATGTAAAACTTAAGGGAGCTTACTTCTTCAAGGCTTTCTAAACTTAGGGAAAACTTAATCCTTCTTTTAAATGCCTTACCTGTGTAGGTCAGACCCACCCGGGATAATCTATCTTTTACTGACTAGAGGTCAACTAATTAGAGTCCTTTATTATTACAATTTTCCTTAACTAACAATTATCATATAAAGTAACATAATCTTGAGAATTATATCCCATCATACCTTGCTCACACTCAAAGAGAGATTATACAAGGGCTTAGGTCACTGTGGATATTTTAGACTTTGCTTGCCATAATTGTTAAAAGAGATTTTAGTGGACTGGGCGTTTTCTGCCTTATACTGTGAGGCACAGTCTTCCTATGGTGTTCTTGAGTTGGCTCTATTTGAGTATTAAGATAATAAATGTCTGAAGTGAGATGTGAGGGGCCCCCAGAAATACTGCTTTTGTATAAAGCAGAGTGCTGTTTGGAAGTGGTACAATTTAATCCTAGAATCTTGGATTATATCATTACAGAACTAGAAGTTGCTATAGAATGCATATTGACATCCTCTATCATGTTAAAAAATAAACAGAACAAGAATATGCACTGTACATTATCGTAGCTAATTATAAGCATAGCTATGGATCAAAGCCTTGGTTTCTCAGCTAATCCAGAAGCATTTTTCATAATACCATCTATTTTGGCCATGAGATTATTATGGGAAATTTTATTTATTAGAATTACATTGTTTATTAGAGTTACATTTTTTTCCAATTTCAATATAAGAAACATTAAACTCCAATCTTAGGCCAAGTTATCATCTTAACTGTACTTATTTCCCACTGAGGCCTTGAGATTATTCTATTTATTTTACACTGAAGCAATGGGTATTCAGGGCAAAGTGATATAAAGAAAAGCTATATCAAAATAGAGGTGCAGAAGTTACGAAAACTTCATCTTACATCTCCATGGCATGCTCTCTCCTTTAGCTTTTCATCAATGTCAATTTATTATTTAAAATGAAACATCATCCTAATTCTTCCAATCTCCCTTTCTCCAAGAATTGATCACCATCTATACGCCCTCAGTAGATTGTAGGATATATGATGGCAGGAGTTTTTGTTTGTTTTGTCCATTATATCTTTGGTATCTACCACTGTAACTGGCACAGAGTAAGTGCTCAAGAAATATGTGTGAAATGAAAAAATGAAAGAAAAGAGAAGAGTGGAGAGGAGAGGAGAGGGGAGGGGAGAGGGGAAAGGAAAGAGGAAAGGAGAGAGAAGAGAAGAGACTAAAGATGATTTACTTGTAAGAGGTCAGTATCATCCTGGGAAGCAGCAAGGCCAAGAAAATGTGGGGAAAATATGAAACCCTTCTGGGTAAAACTAGGAAAGCTTTTAGCATTAAAAAAAAAAAAAAAAGTTTAAGTGGTAACAATGTTTGAGTAACTTAAGATTTTAGACTCATTGCAATGGATAACATAAAGGTACCATACTTGTTGATCTGTTTTGATGAATAATTTGGAATAGCAAAGACCCTGATCAAACAAGCAACCTTTAATTCTGCTCTCCAGGTCCTAATAAAGGTCGAACAGAGAGAAATCACTGTTATAGGTTGATATTTTAAGGAGTATATTAGCTACTTACTCCTTAAGTATTTCATAATTGTCCTGAAAGTTGCATCAGCGTTTAAGACATCCACAGAATTACTTCCCTTTAATACAGTCCAGGGTTAGATATTTCCTTTTTCGAAAATCAGAGCTAGTCCCTTAGGTTCCATGTAATTTTTTGAGAAAGTCACATGGAATCCTGTGTATTACTCAGTGCCTCCCAAAAACGAACTTCTCTTTGAACTTAATAATTCACAAACAACACACACATGCACACACATGTGAGAAATGATATATTTTATTCCTCATAATAATGAGTTATATGATAAATAGCACTTTACCTCTTCATCCTAGCTGCCAGGATATTTCGAATTACTGTTATCATTTTAGGATGCCCAGTTGCCCTGGTTTGCCTGGGATTCTTAGATTTCTCAGAACATGGGTCCTTTAACACTACAACTGGACAATTTCAGGCTAACTAGAATGGTTGGTCACCCTCTTTTTGATTATAAAAGAGATATATGCTTATCTTTGAAACTTTATAAATTTTAAATTTATAAAAACTATATTTGTTCAAAACATATTTTATTTATATATTTACAAACATTGAATTTATAAAACATGAGTTGTAGGCAGACAATCTAAATGGGAAATTTTATTTGACTAGTTGGTTTAAGGAACCAGAACTGAGGGTGAGAAAGAGCCACTAAAGGAAAGGGTATGAAAGTCTCCGCCTTAGAAGAACAGCTAAGGAACAGATGGTCCCTTTCTGCGCCATGTTGACAGAAACAGGAGACATGTACTAAGTGGTAGGAAAAAAGAAAATAGCGAAAATGGGAAGGGAAGCTTCTGTTTTCATTATTGGCTGAAACTCTTTTATTTCTTTTAACAATTTTCTAGTTTGTTCCTTGATAATCTCTTTACTGATTTTCACAGGTTTTTTTTTTTTCCCCCTTAACTGAAACTTCCTGCCTTTGAATAATTTTAGAAGTTAATGGATTAGGTAGGTGTTAACTAGGAGAAAATGTCTAAGCTAAGATGGCAAACTAAGAAGTTTGGATCTGAATATTGTCTCCGCAAAGTGACAAAGCTCTGAGTCGAGATGTTTTGGTTGGAAATGATGCAGAAAGAATTCCAGCCACTGCCACATAATGCAAAGCACTCCCTTGTGCCCCTGCATCACCACTTTCTCAGCCTATACTGAGCCAACATATTGTTTTTCTGTCCAAGTAATTTTCAGTAACACCCACAGAATCCCCAGCAGTGATTGCATCTAACATAACACCTGGCAAAAATTCAACTTAATGTGAGCAAAACAGCATCACAGAATTCATACCTCTGAATAAAAACCTTCCTCCACATTCTGAGAGACTGGAAAAGAAATAAAAAAGCCCATAGTTAGGAAATTAAGAAGTCTTCAGCCACTAATTCCAAGACAAAAATAAATAAATAAAACATGCATATTTAATAACCCGGTTCCAGTATCACTAAGGAAAGCAAAATTATACAATTCTACCCAGAGAACATCTGTGTGATAGCAGCAGTTAAATTATTAAAACCAAGTCGTTTTTAGAGGAGCTAGTTCTGTTGGATTCAAGACACATTCAAGGGATCTTTCTATGTTTCAGAGACAGTGCTAGCTCTTTTTACTTACATGATCATTTCTGTCAGAGAAATTCCACCAAACATAGATGACTTGTAATTTTTTAAATTCACTTTGTATCACACCATTATTTTATACTCTATAACTTTACTTTATGAGACATAGTTTACCATTCTATGAATATGTCATTTTTGACAAAGCAGAGATATAAGAGAAAGGAAACTGAAAGTTGCCAGAACATTTGCACTATTTTGCTCAGTTTTTTAATTCAATAAATTGGACTGTCACATGGAAAATTAGTCACCTAAATGTAGGTTTTTCAATGCACGAGACTCGATGCCCACAAATCCCATTACTAAATAATAGAATCTATGAGGACTCACTTGAAAATGTCCCCCTATGGTTTGAGCTGAATTTTGTCATGTGTGCCATTGAATGAATAGCCCCACTGTCGGCTCAATCTCCACAAGCTGACAGCCCAGCATTGGCTCTGATATAATGTTTTTTGTTTTGTTTTGTTTTATTTTTAGGTAGAGCCCATAATCACATTAGAAGCTATTTTAATCCCCTGGCCAATCAGATAGCTGCTCTTGGTGAGGCCATTCTTCTCAGGCCCCACTGCTTTATGAGTAATGGAGTTCCAGGACATCGATGAGATGACATTACCCTTTCAACATAGTTCCTTTTTGTTCAACCGTTGATGCTGTCTTTCTGTACCACACAGAAGTCTAGAACACATGGGACAATGTTCACAGAGTTGGAAAAAAAGAAAATTTTTTCTCTAAACATTTTTACTTAAGATATTATTTTGTGCTCTGTGAAAGTGACTCTCAGTATCAACCCCCTGATCTATTTCTTAGGATGGGATGGGTGGGGAAAAATCCACATTTTAAAAATGTATAATCTTCACTCATATCACTCTAATGTTTCATGCCCAGTTTTCGGTGTTAAGAAAGCATAATAGTAGTTTTAAAAGTTACTATGTCAAGGGCAGTTGTTAGGATGAGCACTGGGTGTTATATGTAAGTGATGAATCACTAAATTCTACTCTTAAAACCAATATTACAGTATATGTTAACTAACTAGAATTTAATTGAAAACTTGAAACAAAGGAATAAACAAATAACCTATGTCATTTGCTGACCCTAGTTTTAAAACCTGTATCTTCCTCTTACTACCTATTTTTGGAAAGTGACTCAAACTCTCTAAATAGAAGTTTATCCATCTGTAAAGTGTAAATAATAATAAATATCTACATCATAGTAAGTTTTGAAGCATTAGGGAAATAACACAATATGAGTTAGTAATGTACCTTTCACCTGATAACTGCCACTACAGTAATTGTCATTATTATTATTTAAGACATTAGAAAAGTAATTTATTTTCTTTATACATTTATAAAATTAAGATAATTCACAACTTTAAGAAATATTATATATATAAATTATATATATATAAATTCTATAGTAAAATTACACATAAATTATATATATAAGTATATATAAATTCTATAGTAAAATTGTATATTTTTAAAAAGAAAGTCACATAAAAATGATAAAAAAATGTAGAATACCACATTAATAAAAATATTTAATTTTAGAAAGTCTATTCTTATAACATCTGCTAATATTACTTCCGTGAATTCTCCTAACACCTCATAATAAGGAATCCTTTAAAAAAATTGTTGTTTATGAAGCAAACTACTTAATGACAGATTATTCAGAGAGACTTCTTTCAGCATTTACCCAAGGCTCACATGGATATTTACGTAAGGGCCCATAATAAGACTAACAAATTGGGAAGATAAAGAAGCAATCCCTTCCTATAAAGTTCCAAGGGAGCTTAAATCATACCCATCAAGAATTAAAGAATCCTTAGAGGCACAGTAAAACACCTCCA